>NC_056739.1:1686534570-1686712070 GCF_019279795.1 Protopterus annectens | reverse complement strand
CATTTTCTCAGCCCAGATAGAGAATCTCCTCCATTTACTGGAATATAGTCTCCTGGTGGAAGGTTTATGAGAGGACGTAAGGATATGAGTCACGTAGGGTGAAAAGTCGTGCATTTGACTAGAGATGAAACTGGAGCAGCCACGCTGTCAAATTGAGTGTGTGTAAGGAGGGATGAAGCCTTGAGATCCAGAACTGGGTCCAGAATCCAAGGATCAGCTAGGAGAAGAGGCCCGAGAAAGGGGAACCAAACCAGACGAGGCCAGTAAGGAGCAATGAGGATCAGTTTGCTTCCCAGCCGTTTCACTTTCCCGAATAACCTTGGGTATGAGAGGAAAGGGAGGAAAAGCATAAAGGAGACCCAGGGGCCAATTGTGAACAAGTGAGTCTCTCGGTGACCCCCCCCCCCCGGAGGGGGGAAGAGGGAGAAGTACCTGCTGCATTTGGCATTGATCAGGCTGGCAAAGAGATTGCAACAAGGCAGTCTCCATCTGCGGAAAATCCGTTCCCTATTTCCTGTTTCCGAGATCACTCGTGAAGCATCAGGATTGCCCGGCTGAGTTTATCGGCTACCACGTTGGTTGTCCCTGGAATGTGCATTGCCACCAGAAAACGCTGGGAAGATATCGCCCATTTCCAAACTCAAATGGCCTCTCGACAGAGTGGGTAAGATCTGGTTCCTCCCTGTTTGTTGATGTACCATACTACCGACATGATGTCAGATTGTATTGCAATAGTCCCCAGAGGCAGAAGGTCGTGAAGTGCTTGCAATGCCAGGAGCACTGCCCTCATCTCTAGAACATTGATATGCAGGTGAGCCTCGTGAACTTGCCATGTGCCTTGGACAGTCCTGTCTAGATAATGCCCCCCCACCCCCGTCTGTGTGAGGCATCCATGGTCAAAGTGGCAACGGGTTGGCGTGGAACAAATTAAGTGACTGTGGTTAACTGATTGGGTAGAGTCCACCAAATGAGGTCCTTCTTGCAAGAGTCTGTCAGCAGTATGTGATGAGATAATGGTAAGTGCTGAAAGGACCATTGGGACAACAGGAGCCACTGAAGAATCCTCATGTGTAGTCTGGCTAGTGGCACTACTAGTATGGTGGAAGCCATGGTCCATAGAAGCTGCAGAATAGTCTTGGCTTTGACCTTTCATAAGGGGAGAAGACGTCGAGTTTGAAGAACTAGATTCTGTGCCCTTTCTACAGGAAGACGAGCCAACATGTCTACTGTGCATCTCTGCGCCTATAAAAAAATCACACATTGAGAGGGCAAATAAGGCATTTTTCCCAATTTATAGAAATTCCCAGCTGGGCACAAAGCTGAATGGTAGCGTCCCTGGTCTGAAGTAGATGCCTGGTGGGGGTGGTCAAGAGCCAGTCATCCAGATATGGAAACACCTGGAATCCTCGACGTCTCAGGTGAGCTGTCACTACCGTCATACACTTGGTGAACACCCTGGGGGCTGTGGTGAGACCAAAGGGCAGACCACGAAACTGGTAATGACTGGCTCCCAGCCGGAAGCTTGGATGACTCCTCAACGCCCTGTCCATTTTTATGTGGTAGTAGGCGTCTTGTGCTACTGAGCACATCCAATTGTCTTTTCCCTAATAACGGGAGTATAGACTACAGTGTCACCATCCAGAACTTGTCCTTTACTGATTCAATCTGCTGAGGTCCAAGATGGGCCTCCAGTCCCCTGTACGTTTTGGCACTAAAGAATCTGGAGTAAGTTCCGGATCCTATTTGGTCTGCTGGGACAGTTTGGATGACTTTTTGAGAGCAACTTGTCGACCTCCACAATTGCCTGATCCCCGTGACTGGGTGGAACATCCGGGATCCTCTTGGGAACAAAAGGTGGAAGAGAAAAGGGTACGACAACCTCTGGTAATAATTCTTTGTACCCACTTGTCTTGAGTGATACTTAGCCAGGCTTCTGGATACAAAAAATGCGACCACCGACCGGCCCCAGAGAAGCACAGTCGAGCCCCACATCAGGAGCGCTGGTAAGGCCGGCCCCAAAATGAATCACGACCTCCCTGGTTCAGCGATCTGCCCCTGCCTTTAGGGTGACGTCTACCATTTCCTCCTCCTCCTCTGCTTCTGAAGGAGCGTCACCCTGTGCATCCTGGAAAAACCTCTGGGACTTCTTGAACCACATTTTACCTCCCCTCTGACCTTTAGGGTATGGTCTAGAGGGTACAGTAAAATGTACTCCCACGGCAGAGAGCGTTTTTCCTTCTTGATCGTACCGGGTGAGAGAGTGTCCTTTACCTTGGGTCCACAAAATTAGACAAATGCATCCAGGAATGATGCCCAATGGAAATTCCTGAACCCACTGCTCTACTTGCTACATCGGCTGCATACGAGATAAGCCTCCTGGACGAGTTGGCGATAGAGTTCAAGGTGGACAACTGGGCAGAGACCTTCTCAGGGACTCCCTCAGTACATGTACCTTGTAGAGAATCTCATAACTCCCTAAGGAGATCTCTCTGGAGCCTCGAAGTGTGTAAGGTAGTTCAGCAATCTAAGGGTAAATACCGCTGAAGAGAAGATATGCTTCCCATATCTGTCCACTGTTAGAGACTCCTTATTTGGAGGATGAACAGAAGTTTCTGCTAGCTCCTTCTTAGTGGCCGCTGCCACCACCATGGCATCTACGGGAACACCTTTAGACAAAAATTCCCTTTCTGGGGTTGCAGAAAGAAGCGTATTTGGTCTCCGGGGGACTGGCTCCACGGCATCAGGAGTATCCCACACCTTTTGACTAACTAGCTCCATTAGTTCGAAGACTGGAGACACCCAAGAGGCTGAAGGCTGAGACCCGAAAGCCTTCAGGTACACTGACTAGGAGTGACAGTGGGCCAGCCGCACCTCTGCTTAAGGATTTCCAGGATGTGTACGAAGGAGACATCAGAGGACGACTTGGGGAACCCTTCTGACTCCTAGAGGTTAGTGTCAGAGACTCATCCTGTGAGTCTACATTTTCCTCCTACAGGTTCTCTTCTGTGGGTGCTCCACAGAAGGATATTCTGGGGAGGTCTCGGAAGAGTGGGAGCCACCAGCCGGTGGCTCCTGAGGATGCGGGTCTCTGCTGTCTAAGGAGAGAGTAGGAGCCGAGACAGAAGCAGGTGCCCTAGGGGGAACAGTGTCGGTACCCCTGGTAGGAGATGAATCAAAACAGCACATATCTCGAATGCCGACCTCTCCAGCTCCAAAGACCTCCTCGGCTCAGAGGAGACAGAGGATGCCATCGGCTCCAAGATAGACGTAGGATCCGAACTCACCCTCGCCGACACACCGAGAGGGAGGCTCATAATCTAAGTTCGGTTCCAGGTGTCCCCGTCGGGGCCGACCGGGCAGCTTCAGCTCCTAGACACCACGGGAGGCACCGAGAGTATTGGAGTGGAACTCTGGTCCGGAACAGCCACAGGTGGAGCTAGAGCTGAGGGTTCCCACCAGCGGTACCAAACTACGGAATGCCAGCATGGGTCGGAAGACGAATGACCGGAGGGGAGCTTAACTGACTCAATTGGCCCCAGAACCAACCGTGTCGGAGCCAACAATTTCAGTAAGGCAGACTACTTTAAACGTCTAAGCACTACCCTCTCCACATCATCTTCCGATAAACTCATGGAAGACCTGGAGGACAGACCAAAAGAACGGGATCACTACAGTATTGGTGACTTCAATGTAGGGGAGACTGGTAGAGGTTCCATAGACCGGCTCCGTAAAATACTCTGAGGTCGGCTCAGAGCTACTTGGAGCCGACCATGTAATCACAGTACAACTCTCGATCGGCTCCGAACTCTGTGGAGCTGGAGACAGTGGACTTATCAGACTTAATTTTAAGAGGCGGCTCCGAGATACCAGCCGGTGCCGGGGAGGGCCTCTTAGAGGACTTAAGACTTTTCCTTTTTAGATCCCTGAGATCTAGCAGAGGAGAAAAAGCTAGCCAGATCTTCCTCAAAGGAAGGTTTTAGGATAAGCTTATTTTTTTCTTTCTTGCAACATCCTAACACTGAAAGAGTGGCAAAATAAACAAGTTTCCTGTAAGTGGATGGCCCCAAGACAGTAAACGCAGTTACTGTGGCCATCCGTTATAAACATCTTCTGTGAGCATTTAATGCATTTTTTTAAGCCAGATGGCTTGTGGTCCTTGCTTTCCTTAGACATTCTCACAGAAGATGAGAACACACACACACACACACACACACACACACACACACACACACACACACACACACACACACACAGAAAGGGGAGGACTAGGTCCTCTAACTTAAACGGGCCAAACCCTACAGGAAATGTAAAAAGACACCACAAGGACTAGGTCCTCCAACTTAAACGGGCCTAGCCCGGGCAGGAAAAAGGAATGGAAATCAGGTCTTCCAACAAAAACAGAAGAAATAGAAGAAAGACTCGTCATACACTCAAAACAGGACTAGAGTACATTTTAGAATTTACTAAACAAGGTGAACAGAACCTTGCTCCGTTAGCAACACTAATAAATTTAGCAAGTGGAAATCCGCAAAAAAACTGAGACTTATGACTATTAACACACAGTCTGAGCGCAAAAGGTGCCTACATTTCTAATGTCTAATTATTAAACAAGAAAATAAAAAAAACAGGCACACAGGATACCAAGTACTATAAAGCCAAATGTACTAAAGGAAATTGCACATAAACGGCGCACTAATAAATGCTAACTATTCTAACTTACAAACTACACTAACTATGAGCACAAAAGGCACCTACAATTAACTATACAATGTTATATAACACTATTAAAGGAGAATAATCCAAAAATTTTGAATAAACTTTGAATCAAGTGAAAAACTTAGCCAGAGCCAAGGAGAAGCACAACCGTATTCGTCGACGCGGCAAACGAGATCTGGTGATTGTACTGGTGCACCATGGGATACCTACCTAGCCACGAGCCAACTAGAAGACTTCCAGCTTGCAAATAAACAGTCAGAGCAGAGGATCGGCTCCGAACCCATATGCAAGAATGACGGCGAGATAGGACTACAGAACATCAAATGTTAAATAAATCAAATTAAATATGGATGATGGAGAAGAGCAAGAAATCTATTGAACTGACATTTGCAATACTAACATTCAAACTAAGCAAATTTTGTTTTATATCAACTGTATTTTTTTATTTAGGTTTTGCTTTATGCTTTAGTTATTTGCAACTTCTGTGGTTTTACATCAGCATGACTTTTTCATATAATGTGGATGGAATATAGTGCAAGTTTAACTAATGCTATTAAAACAAAGAGGAAATTTTATATTAACAATTGCAAATGACATGCTATTTTCATATATACTGATGCAATTCTGTTAATAAAAACACAAGATCTGCTTTGGGATGTCTCCCTTCCCTACCTCTTGCAAAGACTATGAAAAGTACAACTTTCCTTATTCTAATCCTTTCAATGAAAGTTTCAGTTGCCCGTGTACATCAAGGTTAAGCAGGTTCCTTTCTCTTGCTTTGTGTGGTAGGACTGAATGCAGAAAGGCTAACAGCCCAATTTAGAGAGACTTCTCTCACCACTTCGCACATGAAGTGATTGGGGAAGAGGAAAATCCTCTGCTTGTAGGACATGAAAATGTTTGCACATGAGTAAAGCTCTGATATCCTCCTGAAAGAAGGCTGCTGCAGCATGTACCTACAACTGCAACAACTCCCAGGTATTTGAGGGTTGCTGCAGCTGTGGGCATATGAAGAGCAAGTGGAAGAGAAAAGGAGAGATGAGAGAACTAGCCCATGCATCACAATATCTCCCTTCTTCAAAAACTCCAGCACTAGAATCTGAAGAAATAAATGGCATTTATGTTGAGGCCAGAGTGATCAGAGGTACCCAATAAATTTCTCATGTAAAATCTGGACAAGGGAATCTTGGAAATAAAAACAATGAAACAGTCCAGAGAAATTCATTGGCATATACGAGATGGTTGGAAAAACTCAGGAAGATTTTTTTGTACAGTTCTACTTTGACTATTGGAAGAAATGCTATTCTTAGGGAAAGCATCCAAAAATCAACCAGAAAAACTCTGTGAAAGGATACAAGAAGTTTCTTGTAAGCTCACTTGAAACTTTTGACTGAGAAGAAGTTTCAGGACACAAGAGAATCTTCACAATTGCAAAGGTTTACAAAGAATCATCCAAATATGGAAAGATTTGAATGCTTTGTCTGCAGTAAGCAATTACAGGAGTCAGGTATTTTGAAAATGTCCTAGGTGCAGACGATAATACAAAATGTTAAAGCTGACAGCGCAAGCCAGATAAAGTCTTAAAACATCTGAAATATCTGCCAATCAGAATATGAAGATAAGCATCTTAAATCTAACTTTGCTGTGCAACCAAGTAAAGGAATAAGGAGTAACGGGGTTTGTAGAGAACATTTTGAACTTTGGGACCTGAAAAACATTGTGAAATGAGAGGTCTAAAACTAGCCACATTACCCCTTTCTTTGGCACAAAAAAACCCCTTGTTTATCTGATCTGAAGGCACTAGCTCTATGACCTCTAGGGACAACATCTGCTCCAAAACTGGAAAAAAAGTTGCGTACTCACCAGAGCTTTTCATCTGAGTTGCCTCTCATTTGCTCTACAACCTGTGGGTTTGGATCGGAGGATTGGATCAGACTTGGCTGCATTCTAAAAGCTCCATGATCCGAAATCTGAGCTCCTCCCCTACCCATAACGCTCCCTGTGACAAACCACTACTGGACCAGTAATTAAGGAGCCTCAGTCCTCTCCACTGGCAACAGTGGGGGATGTTCACCAAGATGCTAATAGGTACACACAGTATTTCCAAATGCAGCTCTCTGCATCAAATGCAATTTCCCCTTAAAAGCTCACAGAGACCACAGTCAGTCCAGCGCTGGTTCCCCCACTCTCCAGATCCCCAGTAAGACTCACCACTGGCACAGCTATACAGTTGAGATCTCAGCTGAGCGACCAAGCCAAGACCCCCAGCACCCTCTGTCCAACCAGTGCTTCACGTCTCTGCTCAAGTAGCTGACACACCTGGGAAAGGCTGGCACAGGTTTACTAGCTATCCCCCTTCTGCCTAGACTATAAGGTAGTTATTACTGCCACCAGTCACTCTCTATATTCTAGTTTAAGGCCCTTAAAGGGTGTCTAATCTTACAGTGTATATTAATATTAACACAAATGGTAGTTTGACCAAGAGCAAGGCTATTAGGAGTGGCCCACACAGTGGCACCAAATAAATATCTAAGTACTCGCAAAACTTAAATATCTCTACACAGATGAGCCACAATGAAAGCTTTAAATATATTTAGTAAAAGAACAAGACCATACTAAATATATACTCACAGTGAGTTCAAAACCACAGGAAATATTTAAAACATTGCAGAATAGTCTCAAAGAAAAATATCTAAACTAAGCGTCACTAGATTCCTGACAACTTAAGACAATTACTATAATCTAAATTACTAAGAGCAAAATAGATGTGCGGAGAGTGGACTGTTGACAGGCCCAAGACATAATGCAGGCTGCTCTGTCTCACTAAGACTTCTCAAATTAATATCTACAATATTACTGCTGTGACAGCTTGCAGAATGAAATAATTTCTTGTCATTTGACTCCTACTTTCCAGGTGAAACCCCCCACTGCTGGAAGCTGGCAGTATTTAGCATTTACCTGTAAAAATACACAGACCAGATTTTTCACAGATGCTGGAAGTCTTAACATAATTACATTTCTTCATGCTTTCGAGACCAGCAATTACTTCACCCTAAAGACGATACAGAAAGCTTCTCAGCACAGACACTCTAGCTGCATTGAAAACGGAAATATACCATGTTTTATTGCATAGCCTATAAAGTAATTTAATTTTGGCCATTTGCTGGACTGAAGTTAACCTCCTGTATTCCAGTTCCCATTGTTAAAATATATACATTGACAGTTACAATAGTGCATCTACAGTTCTGTTCTTCCAGTAGGGCACACTGTGGATGCATTTCTAACACTTTATAAAATACCTTTTCACCATGTCTGCATAAACCACTTTGATATACATGACATACTTCTAATACAGTTGTAACACAGGCATTTTATATATAAATCATGTTGTTATTCACAAATGACAATTTAAAGAATTCCAAATAGCTGTGCTGGCAGTATCTTTCATCACACTTCTCTCCTCCAAATCCCTCGGATAGCGTTTGCTGCACCACTGTGTATCACCTTCTCATACAAGTAGAAAGAAATCACCAAAAAAGGCAACAGGGGAAGTCGCTATCCCATGATGCTCTCCTACCAACCCCAGATCTAGTTTGCTAAACCAGTAATAAAAAACACACTAAGCAACCAATTATAAACAATGTACAAAGTACATAACTATTTACAATAGCTAAACAATAATCTGGCTGGAAAGAAGGACATGACCAAGACCAACCAGACCACCAGTCATACATGTTCTTCCATAATCTGGAGGGGGAAGGTGGGAGGGAGTGTAAGAACAAAGGTGAGATGAACAACTCACATGGAACGTTATGGTAAGAACATAACTTCTTTATGTGAAGTTGTTCAATCTCGCCGTTTGTTCTTTACACGTGGGTAGCGTCCCAAGCATCCTAATCCTGGGCAGCTCACGGGAGTATATTCCTGAGAACGGTGGAACCAAAGGAAGCCCTGCCCACTTTGTAATGAGTGATAAACGTATAAGGTTTGGACCAGGTAGCAGCTGCACAAATGGTGTCGAAAGGCAGATTGGCTGCGTGGGCTAAAGATGTAGAAACAGCCCTGGTAGAATGAGCTTTCACCTCACATTCTAAAGGTTGTTTAGCTGAAGAATATGCAAGTTTTATACAGTCAGCAATCATTTGGACAATGTAACTTTGGATACTGACAAACCTTTCTTATTATCTGCATAGGAGATGAATAGTTGATCAGATTTCCTAAATTCTTTTGTTCCAAGTAAAACCTCAACTGTCTGCGAACATCAAGCTCATGTAACATGTACTCATTCTACTAGTATGATGTCTGAAAAAGGCAGGAAGGTCAATAGACTGGTTCAAATTTGCCTCGGAGCAGACCTTAGGAAGAAAGGTAGGATTTGTTCTTAAAGACACTCTGTTGGGGGTGAAAGACTAGATATGGGGGCCTGATAGAAAGTGCTTGCAGTTCAGAAACTCTACGAGCCAAAGTAATAGCCACTAGGAAAATTGTCTTCCAAGAAAGGAACTTCAAAGGACAAGGTGATGATGCAGGCTGAAAAGGTGGAAGAATGAGTTGAGAAAGCACCAAATCCAGGGAGTAACAGGATGTCTGATAGGTGGCCTAAGGTGATTAGTCCCCTTCAAAAAGGCTTTACATAATGTGTGCCAATGTTTGAGCCATTGTGCATCCCACATGGAAGTTAGATATGGCAGCTAATTGAACCCTTATCGTAGAAGCTGCAGCACCATTGTGAAACAGCGAAGTCAAGAATTCCGAATACTATGAATAGGGGCAACATAGGTATCAATACCATGCTGAGAAGCCCAATGAGCAAATCGCCTCCATTTGCTATTATAAAGTTTCCTGGTGGAGACTTGGCGAGAGGAAACTAAAATATGTTGAACCGCTGGAGACAAATCACCTGACTAGGTTGGGAAGTGGAGCAGCTAAGCTGTCAGTTTGAGGGAGACAAGAGAGGGGTGAAGAACTCCCGAATGAGTCAGAAGGTCTGGCACTGGGTCCAGAACCCAAGGTTCTTCCACTTGGTATTGCTGTAGGAAGGGGAACCATATCTGCAAAGGCCAAAACGGAGCTATTAGAATAACAGTTCTTCCCAGGATTTTGCCTTTCTGTAAGGATCTGGAAATCAGAGGAATTGGAGGAAAGGCATATAGGAGACCAGAGGGCCAATCGTGTACAAGTGAGTCTCTTGGGTTGTCCCCCGGTGGGGGGTACAGGGCGAAGTAGCTTCTGCATTTTGCATTCAGCAGGGATGCAAAAAGGTCCCAGCAAGGCTAGCCTCATCTGCGGAATATCCTTTCCGCCAGTCGTTCTTTGAGGGACCACTCGTGGGGCAACCGAATGGCTCTGCTCAGTTTGTCCGCTATCATGTTGGATGACCCGGGTATGGGCGTTGCTATCAGAAAGCGCCCGGTGGATACAGCCCACTGCCAAAGTCTCAGGGCCTCTCGGCATAAGGAGTAAGACTTGGTTCCCCCTTGCTTGTTGATGTACCAGACTACCGACATGTTCGTCTGTATTGCAATGGTCTCTCGAGGTAGAGAGTTGTGAAAGTGCTGCAAAGTACAGTTGTGTACACTTACCATAAATGTAGATGTTAGAGTGTCTTCACTGTTGCAGTCATGACTGTAAGGTTCTCCCCTGCCGGCAGGCAGTCCTCGGTCGGCCAGAATCCCAAAGTCTGGGTCCGGCGTCGGCTGTTCAGCCATGCTCCCTGACGTCAGAGCGCCAGGAGTACAAAGCTGACAGCCAACGCCATGTTCTCCAGTCTTTCTTGCCGTGCGGTGATAGCAGTTCGCAAGTGCCGGTCGGCTGACTCCTGACCATCTTTTCTGAACAAACTTCAGTCCGAAGACTTTCTTCTCCTACTCAAAGCTAAGTACCCCGTTGGGGAAGCTTTTTTCTTGCTCCAGTCCGATGTCAGAAAAACTTAATTGTATTTCATGTACCTCATAAGGATTTTCATTCTTACTGTATTCCTTGCTTAGGCCCTGAACACGACGTAGCTAGGTGTCGGTTTTGTGCTACATTCAATCAACGTACAATTAAACGAAGGTACGATTTTGCATTTCATTACTTCAGTAGGCGTTTTAATTATAAAATGTCGTTGGATACGGTTCCGGCTACCGGAGTTCACAAACAACGCAAGGACAAAGACAGGCCTCAGAGGTCCAAATCAGACGATATCGTTCAAGCAGAGCCAGCTTCAGGTTCGGCCGTCGTCAGTGATTAACATCGCTAGAAACACTGCTCTCAACTCTTAAGACATTGATGTGAAAATGAGATTCCATGTCTGACCAAGTGCCTTGGACAGTTCTACCCTGAAATAGCCCCCCCCCCCCCACCCTATCAGGGAAGCATCCTTGGTCACTGTGGCTGTGGGCGGGGAAGTATAAATGCGCGACCTACAGTAACTTGATGGCTGTTCAACCACCAAAGAAGGTCTTTTTTGCAAGCATTTGTCAGAATAATCTTGGTGACATTGGAAGCTGTTAAGACCACTGTGTGAATAGTAGCCATTGGGGTATCCTCATGTGCATTCGTCCCATAGGAACCGCTATAAGTGCAGCTGCCATGGTGCCCAGCAGCTTCAGGACCTGGAATGCCGGAACTCTCCTTTCCATTAACAACTGGGACACTTGAATTCGCAAATATATTACTCTTTCTAGAGGCAATCTGACCAAGGAAGTGGTGGTGTCTAGACCTGCTTTTATAAAGGAAATATGCTGCGATGGCAATAAAGCAGATATTTCGAAATTTAAGGTTATGCCCAACCTGGAACACAGGTTAATAGTGTAATCTTTGGCGCAAATTAGTTGATGCCTGGTGGTGGCAGTGAGGAGCCAGTCAGAGATATGGAAACACCCAGAATCCTAAACATCTCAGGTGAGCCATGACCACTGCCATACATTTGGTGAACACACTGAGGGCTGTGGTGAGACCAAAGGGCAGAGCTTGGAATTGGTAGTGACTAGCCCCCAGCCAAAAACGCAAGTGATCTCTGGATGGCCTGGCCATTTTGATGTGGTAGTACGCATCCTTGAGATCTATACAGCACATCCAATCGCCCATTTTGAGAAACGGAAGTATCGATTGAAGCATGACCATCCGAAACTTTTCCTTTTTGACAAAGGTATTTAGTTTGCTGAGGTCTAAAATGGGCCTCCAGTCCCCTGTTTTCTTTGGAACTAGAAATAACTTGGAGTAAGTTCCGGATACTATCTGGTCCACCGGGACTGGCTGGATGACTCTTTCTAGCAGCCTTTGAATTTCTATGGTTGCTAGATTCTGCAGACTGGGTGGAACGTCTGGGATTCTTGTACGAATGGAAGGGGATTCTGAAAAGGGAATGATGTAACCTCTGGTAATTATGCTTTTTACACAAGAATCTGATGCAATTCCTAGCCAGGCGTCTGGGTATAAAGCTAAGCGACCCCAGACTGCCTCCAGAGCAGGATGGTCGGGCCTCTTCTCAGGAGCGCTGATAGGGCTTGCCAAGGAACTGCTCCCTGTCACCCTGGTTCGGCAGATCCCCTCTGCCGCCTGAGCGGCATCTACCATAACACTCCCTCCTCTGCCCCTGGAGGGGGGGTTCACTACGTGTGTTCTAAAAAGCTCCTTGGGACTTACGGAACCACATTTTTCCACCTTTTTGCCCTTTGGGGTATGGTCTAGTGGGGGTGGAAAAACTGATTGAGTGTCTCCTTGACTTTAGGTCCAAACAAGGAAGAGCCATTAAATGGGGTATTCACAAAGGAAGACTTGAAGGCTTCTGCAAAGGAGCATAAGTGCATTCAGGATGGTCTCCGCAGAGCTCTCTCTGAACCTGCTGCCCAGCTCGATCCATCAGCTGCATAAGTAGTAAGCCACATGGGCGAGTTCACAATAGAATTAAGGGTGTTAAGCTGTGCTGTTACTTTGTCTGAAATAGCATCATCTGTTTTGCCCTGTAGAGCATCTCCAAGCTCTTTGAGGAGATCTCGTTGAAGACAAGTGGGTCAAATAGTTGAGCGATCTCATTGCAAATGTCGCAGAATTAAAGATGCGTTTCCCGTATCTGACCATAGTCCGAGTCCTTATTAGGAGGATTAACAGAAGAGGTTTCTGACATCTCTTTCTTGGTGGCAGCCGCCACCACCATGGCATTAACGGTGACTCCCTTCATAAGAAAAGACCAGTCTTGATGGGAGGTGATAAATTTGTTGGGCCCCCGAGGGACCGCTTCCATGGAATCAGGAGACTCCCATGCCCTTCGAGCGAACCAAGTCCATTAATTCGTCAAAAGGCGGAGTAACCCAGGAGGTGGAAGGTTGAGACCCAAAGGCCTTCAGGAGCACCGACTCATCCTCAGTAGGAGTAAGGGACTGCCAGTCACCCCTCTGCCTTAATATTTCCAGGATGTCTCCTCAGAGGAGGACCATGGGGACCCTTCTGATTCCTCTAAGTCGGTGTCTGATGTTAAGGATTCCTGAGGGGAATCTAAATGCCTCCTCTTGCACAATCTTTTTCTGGTGACTTCATCAGTGGTCTGGTCAAGTCAGTCAAGCAGGGGTCACCCAATGGGGTTACCTGAGGCTCTGGGTCTCGACGCTTGGTGGGAACCTGTGGTGTAGGGACAGAATGCGGCCCTTTAGGGGAGGAAGAGGAAAGATCCGAAGAGGTAAGGGTCTTAGCAGACATAACCCTCCTTCATGGCATCGAAGGCAGCAGTTTACCGACCCAAGGTGTCCGCCTGTTCCGAAGAAGACAGCGACCTCCCAGGGGCCGAAATCACTGGCTCCAAACCAGAGGACGGAACTGAACTCATCTGCGCCAAAGCCCTGAGAGGGAGAGTCTGAACCGAAGCGTCAGTTCGACTCTCTCCCGCAGAACCAGTGAGTGTGTGCCGGCTCAGAGACTCTTAGATCGGAACCGAAGATGTCAAGGTCGACGGAGCCGAGGGCACTAGAACAGGCCTCAACTCATAGGGTCCCCACCACTATCGGATCCTCTCTTTCCAGCTCTGAAGGCTCAACTGGCCTCGGAGGAGCAGAAATTGTAATAGGGGGTGTCGTAGGCTTCAAAGCCAACTGGGTCAAAGCTGAAAGCAATTTGGCCAGGGCCGGGTTCACCAAAAGTCTCTGCACCACACGGTCCACATTGATGTTGGAAAGGGTACCGGAAGAACGGGTCGAAGGAGCAGAAGCAACCGACTTAAGGATCGGGAACTTTAAAATCTCTGACACCAGCTCCAACACAATGACTTGGCTCTGAGGTAAGATCTCGGTGCATGGCTCCGAAGGCTATGGAGCCGGCGACAGTGTCTTCCCAGAGGTGCTCGGAACAGAAGATTTATGCTCCGATGACACCTTAGAAGACTTCGACCCCTTCGAGGATTTGGAGGTCTGGTCAGTCTCGTCTAAAGCTTCTTGGAAATCTGGCGTCAACAGCCCTCTATCGACCAAGTTCCTTCGCCTCTCTAATAAAACCCTGCCACTGAAGGAATGGCAAATAGAGCAATCTTCTTGTAAATGTAGTGGACCCAAGCAGTACACACAAGAAACATGATTATCAGTGATGGACATCTTTTAAAACCAGATTTTTGTTTCTCCAACATTTCAATTACAACAAATACCAAATCCCTGATAATCAAAAAATTGAAGCCACAGACTCCTAGAAAGTTCAGATCCCTGAACTGTAATGACTATACAAAGAATGTTACACAAAAAGTTCAAATACACTAATCCTAAGGGGATAGGGAATTAAATTTGACAAGGCCCTGTCAAGAAAAAGTAACTCAAGAAAGGCTGAAGGCCTAGGCAGCAACCGCTCCTAAGAAGAAGACAAAACATAACTTTCAATCCACTCACTAAACAAATAAAAGAAATATGTGAAATCTCACTCAATCCACTAATTATAGTCTAATAAAAATTTTTTAATTCTTTAAATATAGTAAAGGTTACTGGCCCGAGCTTCCTCTGAAGATTGTGCGATCCGTTGCAGCGGCAAACTAGATCTGGGGTTGGTAGGGCAGCATCATGGGATAGGGACTGTGCCTCGAGCTAACTCAAAGATCTTGAGCTTGGAAAGCGGCCGACTCGGAGCCGATGGATCGGCTCCAAACCCACGTGTAAAGAACAAACTGCGAGATTGAACAACTTCACATCAAAAGATACCTGTACGTCCAGGATATGAAGTTGATGCTCTTCTGTGTTTTGAAAGTTAAAAAGAAGACAGGCAGATCAATAACTTGGTTTATGTTGGCCTCAGAAGCCCTTGGGCAGGAAAGAAGTCAGGACGCAAAGCAACTCTGTCCTTGTGAAAAAAAAATACAGGGGCTTACAAGACAGAGTCAAGTTCAGACACTTTTGGATGAGGTAACTGCCACCAAGAAAACAGTCTTTCCGGTCAAACTGTAAACCAACCTTCGCAGAAGGCTCAAATGGGGGCAAGACTAAAGTTTTTAGAACCAAAGTGGGATCCTAGGGAGCAAACAAGATCCTTGATAGGAGGGCGAAGGAGAAAGATACCTTTTAAAAAGGCCTTACACAACTTAGATGGAGGCTAGACAGAATGAATTTTCCCCATTATGGAAATTGGAAATAGCCAACAATTGCACTTTCACCACAGAAAAACGAGTTCTGTTATGAAATAGAAGCTAGAAAATATAAAACAGCAGGAACCGGACCCGTAAAGGGGTCTAAATTGTTCTGATGAGCCCAAATAGAAAACCTCTTCCACTTGCTATTAAAATTTCCTCGTGGACGGTTTATGTGCTTCAATCAAAATTTTCCTAACTGAGGAAGAAAGCCTGGGAGTTCATGCTGAAGTGGAGTATCCAGTTAGTTTCAGGTTTAGAATATATGGATGGGAATGTCCTAAGGGATGGCACAACAGATCTGGACAGGGAGCCACAACCCACATGGACAGACAAGGTGAAACCAAAGGAAGGAAACAAAACTTGTCGAGGCCAAAAAGGAGCAATAAGGATCACTTGGCACTTCAACCTCAGATTTTTGCAGGCACTTAGGGAAGAGGAAGAAGAGTATATATTAGACCAGGAAGGGAAGCATTGACTAGAGTGTCTCTCTTGACTGTCCCCAAGGAGGAATCAGGGCAAAAACTTTGCTGCACTTGATGCTGGAGGGAGATGCAAAGAGATTGCAGCAAGGCTGACCCCATCTCTGAAAGATCATATTTGCCACTGAAGGATTCAGAGACCACTCATGAGGCATTAGAACGGTCCTGCTGAGCCTGTCTGCCAGGATGTTTGACTTCCCCGGAATGTGCATCGATACAAGAAAGCGGTTGGAAGACACTGTCCATTGCGACAACCTCATGGCCTCTCAACATAAGGGGCAAGACCTGGTTCCTGGGAGGGGGGGGGGGGCGGGGAGAAGGGTTACGTGTCTTAGGACTGTTTGACCCAGATAATGCCCCCTCAAACCCGAACTGGGATGCATCCATGGTCACAGTGACCTTGGGATGTGGAAGGATGTCCTCGGATTCAAGACACCATAGGAGAGATTCGCATGCTCAGGAGATTCTGATCAGGTAGTTCAATGGGTAGTAAAGAAGGGACCATAGGGCTGCCAAGGTCCAGTGAAGTGCCCAGAGTGATACCACAGTACAAGCAGAAAATGATTGCAACAATTGGCTACGTTTATGGTGTCACTCCAAGAGGATCCAATATCTGTCTGCCTGGAATGACATGACTGACAGACCTTGATGCTTTGCCATAGATGGCCTGCATCTGTCACCCCTGGGCTTGCGGATACTGGTCACGGCTCTTGCCACTCCTATAGTGCCTTTTTTAGGCTGTGTTCCAAAGACCAAATTACCACTAATAGCTACAAACAAATACAGTGTCATGTTGCTCAATTCTAAAAGTCTACATCTCAATATGCACTCGCTCAAAGCACTCCTTAAAATGGAGAACACAGACATTTGTGCTGTAACAGAGACCTGTTTCAAAGCAGAAGGCCCCCCTGCACTACCAGGCTATAACTCATTCCACACCTTTCAGCCCCAGAACATGGACCGAAGCTCCAAAGGTGGTGGTGTTTCCATATTCATAAAGGATGTCCACACCTTCAGACTGGTAGCCCAACATAACGCATCAGAGATACTTCAGGTGCAGCTAACACTGGGTAAGACAGCAATTTAGGTCGTAGCCTGCTATAGGTCCCCAAACATTTACCAAGACTCTCACTCCCCGTTCCTAAGCACTCTGGAGAATACTAGGGTCCAATCCAACACACCCAAACTGGGCGACTTCAACTACCTCTCCTTTAAATGGATAAACGAATTTACCAATACACCTGCCCAACATTTCCTGGAATTCATTAATTCCAATGCCCTGGACCAGCTCGTCCTTAACCCCACTAGAGGTAGCAATATCCTTCACCTGGTCATTACTAACATGGGTGACCGTTGCTCTACACCAAGTCAACTCCTCCCTGGTTAGATCCAACTACAAACTTATCACCTTGGAAATCTAGCCCCCCCCCCCCCCCCCCCAAGCAAAGGTAACCATCATTATAAACTTCTCCACAGCTAACTTTGGGTTCCTAAAAACCGAGGTGGCTAACTTCACAGACCCATGCAAATGGAGAATAGTTGCAGGACCACCGAATCATGCACCAATGCACTGTACAAACACGTACACAAATGCATGGATCTCACCATACCCAATAGAACCAATACGCTTTCCTCCAAAAAAAGAAGCCAATCTGGTGGTCCCCTGCCATAAAAAACTACAATAGAAGGAAGAAACTGATGCAGAATAAGGTGAAGTCCCAAGACTGGAAAAACTCCCTTATCGGCCTCAACAAAAACTTGAGATCCCTCATCAAATCCTCTAAAGCTAGTTATGAAAACAGAATTGCAACAGATAACCCCCCCCCCCCAAAGATCAACCACAATACCAGTAGATTGCCAGGCACCCAGTATTACTGCTGCACAGGTTAAAACAGCACTGTCCAAGGCAAAGAATACAGCTTCTATGGGACCTGACAATATCCTTGGCTGTGTTCTACATGAACTAGAGTGTGAATTGACACCACACCTGTGTGCCCTGTTCAATCACAGCCTCACCTCAGTCGTTGTCCTTATCGAATGGCACACTGCTACAGTCATCCCTCTCCACAAAGGATGAGAGGACTAGAGACCCTGGGAACTATCGCCCCATTAGCCTGACGAATCTGATAATGCAAAGCTATGGAACACATCATCATGGACCTGGATCCCACATAGTTTGGTTTTTCTGAAGGGTAGATCATGCCTGCTCAGCCTGGTCGACTTCTCTGAGTCCGTCATCACAGCTGTGGATGAAGGCAAGGTGGCTCCACAGCCTATCCTGACCTGGCCAAGGGTTTTGATACCATTCCCCACTCACGAATCATAGAAAAACTCACTAACTAGGCATCAACCCCTATAACACTAGGTGGGTTGCAAACTGGCTCAAAGATAGAACCCAAAGTGTGAAAGTGGCTGACTCCAAGTCAGACTGCCAAGCAGTCACGAGTGGAGTTCCACAGGGTCCTCTCCTGTTTGGTATCTACTTCTCTGAAGTCCAGGCCAACATGAAGGGACTTCAGCTGACGAAGTTCGCAGACGATTGCAAGTTGGGAGCTATTATTAACTCCCCAAGTGATGTGGACATCCTGCAGAAAGGCCTCATTGGGACCATTGACTGGTGTCAGAACCATGGCCTTAAGCTCAATGCCAAAAGATGTGCAGTCATCCCCTTTGGGAAAAGCCCAGTTCCCATGAATTACCACATTAGATGGTAGTCCACTGAACACAGAAAGCATTATAAGAGATCTAGGAACACAGGATGACAGCAACCTCTCTTTTGACCACCATATTGCCACTGTGGTCAGAAAGTCCTTTCATGTGGCACATATTACCAAGGTTTTTGCATCCAGGAAGAAAGAGGTCAGTCTCCCATTACTCTTCCCTCATTAGGCCAGAGAGTACAATGCCCCATTTGCCATGTACCTCACTAGACACCTGCAACCACTGGAGAGGCTGCAAAAGTACCTCACAAAGATGATCCTAAGCCTTAAACATGTGTCCTATATGGACAGAAAAAAATGCCAACTACTCTCTCATATCGCCTACTTAGAGGTGATCTCTGCTTGACTTACAAAGCCATGTCTGATCCAACAGAAATGCTACATCTAAAGAAATCCCAATCCCTCTGCACTAAATGCTCCAGAGACCTCAACCTGATTATCAAAATCAACAGAACATGTTGGGCGGACAGGTTGACAACTCAGACTGCCCATGCTATGGATTAGAATTCCCATACATGTCAAACAGAGCACCTTACTGGCCTTCTAAGAGAAATCTTGATGAGTGGATGGGAAATAGAAAATTCACCCCGGGGTTCACTCCAGTGGCTCTACTCGACAGTGGCACTGGGAACTAATGTCGGGTGACACGATGCCAGGGTAATCTTATGGGCTAGACTTGTAAAGGATCCAAGGCCATTAGCCTAGTACACACCTATGAGCCTATACGAAGGCGAGCTACCAGCACTAGGTTAATTGTGGCCGCCATGGACCCCAAGGCCCTTCGAACATTTGCTGGGGGAGAATAATGTCCATGATTTGTTTGACACGAGACCTCAAGGTGGAAATTCTGTCTGAAGGAAGGAGTGCTAAAGAATGAATGGTAACCAGGCAGGCTCCAATGAAGTCTTATTTGGATCGTTTGAAGTTGAGATTTGAGATGGGAGATGTTAAAGGCAGAGGCTAGACGGAACAGGAATGCTCGGGCTTCTAGGAGTTGATGCCTGGTGGGAGCAGTTAGGAGCCAATTGTCGAGATATGGAAACACCGGGAATCCTTGCAGTATCAGGTGAGCTGCCACTACTGCCATGCACTTGGTACACATCCTGGGGGCCGTGGTGAGACCAAAGGGAAGTACTCTGAACTGGTACTGACTGGCTCCAAGCTGGAAGCAGAGGACCTTTCGGGAACATCTGTTCATCTTTATGTAATAGTACGCGTCCAGCGCTCATCTAGTTGTCCTTCTGCAGGAAAGGCAGAATGGGCTGAATCGTGACCATTTGGAACTTTGAATTGGCAACCAATTTGTTGAGGATAGCAAGGTCCAGAATGGGCCTGAGGTCTCCCGCCTTTTTGGGCACTAAAAAGAGTCTGGAGTAGATGCCTGGCCTGAGGAGAAACTTTGGATGACTTTTTGAGAACAGCTATAAAATTTCTAACGCTGCAGCCTCTGTCTGGGTGGAACATTGGGGAGGGTTCTGCTTGGACAGGGTTTTTGGGAAGAGAGTATTGAACCGCCTCTGGATAGAATTGACACCCAACAATCTTTTCTGATGGTTCCCCAGGCTGTTGGGTGTAAAGACAAATGTCCCCCGACTGCCTCCAGAGACTAGCAGTGGGGCATTCCTTAGGATCGCTGACTGGGTCCGTCAGAGAAGATATCTCGAGACACTTGATTCATCAGATCCCTCTATCATGAGGGTGGCATCTGTCATTATAATCATTTCCCCCTCCACTTCTGGGAGGAAGGACTCCCTATGAATCCTGAAAAGGACCTTGAGATTTTTGGAACCACAACTTCTTACCTCCATTCTGGTCCCTGGAAAAGGTTTGCAGTGAGGTAGCAAAGCAGATTCCAATGGCAGACAAGGTCTTTCCATCCTTTTCACTTTGGGAGTGCGTCTCTGAGCTTTGGACCGAACAGATTCGATCCATTAAAAGAGGTGTTGAAGGATGACTTGTAGGGCTCTGAGAAACTGCACAGCTGCATCCAAGCGTGGCGTCCGGTAGCAATGTCTGATCCAGCCACCTGAGAGGCACCTTCTGCCGCATGAGAAATTAACCTCATGGACATGTTTGAAATAGACTGAAGGGTGGCCATCCTAGAGGTAAAGGTCTTCTGTTTCTCAGCAGACATGGATCCTGGGGCAGAACCACAGAGTTCCTTGACTAGGTCCCTTCTGTAGTCTGGTTACATGGCCAAATAATTCAGCACTCGCAATTCGAAGGTTGCTGAAGCGTATGCCAGCTTACCAAACCCCAAGGCCCTAGACTCCTGTTAGGGGGATGGAGAATAGAGTTTTGTTAGGCCGCTGCTGCTACCACCACGCCATCAACAGGAACACCCTTGGGCCCATTAGTGACTGGGACACCAAGAATCTTGTTGGAATGGGCTTTACTATTTCCAGCTCCTTTCACACCCTGCATGACACCAGGTCAGTAAGGTGATCTCTGCCAGGGGTGGGTTGGACATCCAAGATGTAGACTGGCTGACCCAAAAGTTTGTAGAAATACAGATACCCCTGGGTTAGAGACCAGCTACCTTTTTGGCGTAGATCTCTATGCTATCCACAAAGGAGACATCCTCAGGTGGTAATCTAGGGGACTCTTCCCCTTCATCAAGATTGGCGTCCTCAGTGAGGGATTGCAAAGGGGAATCCAAGTCTCTCCTTTTGCAGTGGCTTTTGAGGGACCTCCTTGGTCAGGTACTCCAGACCGGTATCGGAAGACTGGGTGTTCCAAAAGGGAAACAGTCCTGAAGCCTTTCTAGGCAGACTGTCCCAGAGGAAACAGGGTAGATTGCTCAAGCAAAAGCCACTTGAGGGGGGCAGGCTCCAAAAGCAGGTAGAGTTGAGGCTCTTTCTGGGCAGAGAGAGAACCCTTTCCACCACCTCGAACACCAAGGGAGATTGACCCAGGCCACCCCTGCCAGAGCTGCCTACAGGGAAGCTCCACGAATCCCTATTGCCCCCGAATCCAAGTGAGTATTTGGAACCGAACTACCAAGCACTGAGGCCCAGAGGGAAGAGACAACTCCATAAACTTTGCGGCCAATGCCAACACCTCAAACCCGATGCCAAAGCTCTGCTCCAAAACAGTCAGAGCCAGGCGGAGTCAGGGAGACTAGAGTCGAGGTAATCTTACCCGTCGACTCCATCTTGACTCTAGGAAAGTTTGGGTCAGATAACTCCGAAACCAGTGGTTGGATAAGAGAAGGAGATATTTGAACAAATGCAGGAATATTGCTCACAGACCCAGAGGTGGACAGAACGGGTAAGATCTCCAGCTGGATTTATGCCTTGAGAAATGTTACCATCATACAGTCTTGCCTCAGCTTCAGAATGCCTGCAAGACGACCTAGCAAAAGCAGCAATGGAGGCAGGCCTGGAAACAGGTCTTGGGAGTTGCAGGAGAGAGGACTTAAGCCTAGAGGTCACCAGCTCTGGGAAGAAACTACAGCTCCTGTGTTGAGGGAAGGTCTGGATGACTATGAGAGCCAAAGAAGTTGGATCCAACAGCTTGGTTGACTTGGCAGGAGGTTCCCCAGACTGACAGAGCCTACCAGGAGACCTCTTACAATCTGTGTGTTTATTGGCAGGGGTTTCAGCCCCTGAAGTGGACAGTGTGGCAGATGAAGGTGTTGAAGGAAGGAGGCCTTTCAGAATCAATTTGTTTTTATCAAAGCTTGCTGGTTAAACCAGCACAAATACTGCATGATGAGTCCAACTATGCAGCTCCAAGACACACCACACACTCAGAGCAAATGAAGGCACCATCTGATCCGGTCTGGTTTACAGGATGAGGAAAAATAAGCTTAAGAGGAAGGGCCTCATTGCCATCCAGAGCCCATTTGTCAGAAATAATCAGATGTCACTGGGGAAAATGAAAATATAGATCGAGGGGGACGGGAAGTAGTTAATCATTTAGACTTTGGCCTGTCCCTGGCTCTAGGATGTCCCCCCCCCCCTTTTTTATATAGCCTCATTGCCATTGTTTTTTGAAAACAACCTACTACTTAAAATAAATTTTTGAAAGACTGCCGAGAGAGTTATTCAACTTGGAAAAGGGTTGAAAAATCTGGGTCACCTTTGAATCAATATCCTTCAAATGTTTTAAGAACCACAGCAGCAGAATGTCCAGACATAACATTGTCGAGTGCAGAATTAACCTGCAATTTTAATATTTGAAAAGTTTTGAAAATGTAACAATCTTCTAATAACCGACACCACAGCAGCAGCTCAAACTATCAGCAGAATCATTCCACTTTAAAGAGTGGATACAATTGAGGCATTTAGTGAATTCTTTACCTCAGAACAGGGAAGGTAAATAGTTAACTCTCCTATATAGACTAAATTTTATCATGCAAGTCTGGAAGTTTAAATTTGTGAATGTTTATAGCAGCAGAACATTTCTTTCAAAATCTATCAAAAGCTTTCCAATCCTTGTCATTGGAACGGGTGCTAGCATTAATCTATTTAGCAAATGTTTTAGAAAAAAGGAAAAGGATACAGGGTCCATTTTACGGCTATGAAAGAAGTCTGATATACCTTGTATAACTTGGACTTTTTCTTACAACCAAGAGGTTAACTGCCAGGCATACTGCAAGGGGTTAAGAAAACAAAAAAGCTTTTAAATAGGAGAAAGGTATGGAGGCTGTGGAATACCCAGTTGCAACAAAAAAAGAAGTTATCTACTTACCACAAAACACGAGAAATGTCACAACAAATAGCAAAACACCTGTTCCAAGAACAATAAAGGTCATCCTCCCACACAAGTCCAGAAAGGTAGAATCCACCAGCGAAAATATTATATAAATGATTTATTTTCACACCACACAAATAAAATCTAAGCGCTTTCGTCTCCCTTCGGAGACTTCTTCAGAGATAGATTAGAACCACAAAACACATCAATTTATATACATTAACTAGTGGGCTGGTCAATGAATTAATTAGTATGGGTATTTCCTTTTCTTTCTAAAAGTAAAATACACACTATTTTCTATTGTGTGTAAATAACTGTTTTCTATGCGGAGAACAATAAATGTAGTCATTAAAATCAAAAACTATGAAAACAACTGTGTAAAGTTAGAATAGATATAAATGTTTTTAAAATATATTACAATATATTAAAAACAAATAAATAAATTATAGGTTACAATTAATATACCTTATTATACTGTAAAAAGAAGGGAGAAACAGTATGTCACATCAAAACCTTAAAAAAGAGAACAGTAACAAAATAATGATAAACCATAATGCCAACTCTTCAGAGGATTAAATGTGTATACATATAAATATATGTATACACACATACAAGTATATGCACACGTGTTTGTATTCCTACATCCATAAATATGGATATCAATAAGTATCAATAAAATACATTAATGCACATCTGTATAGACCATATATATAAAAAATATAAATAAATATATTCTTAGTAAAACTATACATTTGTTTAATAATAATTAAATAATTTAATAATTTGATAATTTAATATAATGTAATATATCCACGTATCTAAAACTGTACTTTTATATACATTTGTACATGTATACATCTTCTTTAAAAATAATATATATATTCCTAACTTTTAACAGCCCTCTTAAGGTCAGCAGCAAAGATTTTTAAAACAGGAGAAATAGATATGTGGTCATTAAGGCCTTTCCTTCCACTTGCATCCAAACGCAATTGCCACATCATTTCCTTATATTCTAACTTTGTTGCCCAGTCCCCACCTCTTTCCGGGTGTCCAACTTCTTCTAATACCCAGAATTTGAAATTAGCTTCCTTGCAGTTCATCAAATGCCTGTATAATGCATTATTCACATTTTGCTTGTTGATGTCCCTTACATGTTCATATATTCTGGATCTTAAATGTCTCTCAGTTTTACCCACATAATATTTTGAACACACCTTACAAAAGGCCAGATAAACCATGCCCTGAGTATAGCAAATGCTATTAGCAAATGCTATAATTTTTAGCTTTCAAAGTAATTCCTATACTTGGTAATGCCAAATCCTTTTGTTCTGCAATAAAAGAACACTGAGCACACCGTCCACATTTGAAAGTTCCCCGTTTTCTATTTGCACCTATGGTTGTATTAGTTTTGTAATATTCCAGGATATTCTTTATATTCCTATTCCTCCTATAGCTATATTTTATGTTCTTCTGAAATGTATTAGTTTTACCATACATTTCACCAAACATCCCCCATGTCTCATCTATACATTTTCTCAACCACCCCATGCCTTTATGGTAAGTTAATGTAAGGAAGGGTAAACCATCATTTATATTACTGTTCACATTAATTCCCTGTCCATTTATTTGTATATCATTAGTTTTAGAAATACCATTTTCTTCCAATACATCCGATAAACCCCTCTTTTTTTATAGCAAGGAGTGGTACATATCTATTTTCATTTCTACCTTTAAGAACATACTCTGCTATATTGTCAATAATTCTCGATGGATAACCTCTCTCCTGAAACATCTGTTCTACATTTCTAATTTCTATGATAAAATCACTGTCACTTGAAATCATTCTTGCCATTCTAATCATTTGCCCTTTGACAATATTCTTTAAGAACTGGGGGTGATCACTACTATAATGTAGATAGGCATTAGAAAAATGTTTTTACGGTAGATATTAGATTTATAACAACCATTGTGATAATCTTTTTCTAGTTGAACATCTAAAAAATGGATGACATCCTTCCCAATTTTAAAAGTAAATTCTAAAAAGTTAGTAGTATGACTAATATATCTTATAAATTCATCTATCGTATTCTCTGATCCCTCCCATACAATAAAAATATCATCCAAAAACCTAAAATATTTTATAATATGGTTTTTGTGTATGGAAGAAAAAATAAAATTCAACTCCCAATACAACACAACGATGTTAGCATGTATTGGTGAGCAAGCTGATCCCATGGCCACACCTTCCTTTTGGTGGTAGTACTCCCCCTGAAAGTATAGATAATTATATTTTAAAACAACTTCCATGTTTTCAAGAATCACTCTATATTCGTTTGTAAGACCATCCATTCCTGTTATAATCTCCTCAAACCATTTTAACCCCTCGTCCTGGGGAATAACTGAAAACAAGTCTTTGACATCGACTGTTAGGAATATATACTCATCATCATATG
This sequence comes from Protopterus annectens, assembly GCF_019279795.1. Classification (NCBI taxonomy): domain Eukaryota; kingdom Metazoa; phylum Chordata; order Ceratodontiformes; family Protopteridae; genus Protopterus; species Protopterus annectens. The sequence goes on along the minus strand of NC_056739.1, from coordinate 1,686,686,425 downwards.
GACAATTCACTATTTTCTTTAAAAAATCCCATGAATCAATAAGAATATGCTCAAAGTTATTAAGAATATTTTTAAGTTTATAATCAACATATATAGCTAAAGGTTGGGTTTTTGAACCCTGGGAAGACACAACTGGCCGTATAGGGGAATCTACAATAGATTTATGTACCTTTGGAATTCCAAAAATAATAGGTATTACTGGTTTAGGAACCTTTAAAAAATTGTACACATCTCTATCAATCAACCCTTGAAGGAGATTATCCTCCATTATAAGGTCAATTTTCTTGTACGAAATATTGATCTCATTTTTTGATACAATCTCATATTGGTTCTCCTTGTCTAAAATATCCAGCATTTTCCTATTATATTCCCATTTATCCATTAGTACCACTCCCCCACCTCATTTAATACTCTGAAGAGTTGGCATTATGGTTTATCATTATTTTGTTACAGTTTTTCTCTAAGGTTTTGATGTGACATACTGTTTCTCCCTTCTTTTTACAATATAATAAGGTATATTAATTGTAACCTATAATTTATTTATTTATGTTTTTAATATATTGTAATATATTTTAAAAACATTTATACCTATTCTAACTTTACACAGTTGTTTTTATAGTTTTTGATTTTAATGACTGCATTTATTGTTCTCCGCATAGAAAACAGTTATTTACACACAATAGAAAATAGTGTGTATTTTACTTTTAGAAAGAAAAGGAAATACCCGTACTAATTAATTCATTGACCAGCCCACTAGTTAATGTATATAAATTGATGTGTTTTGTGGTTCTAATCTATCTCTGAAGAAGTCTCCGAAGGGAGATGAAAGCGCTTAGATTTTATTTGTGTGGTGTGAAAATAAATCATTTATATATTAATATTTTCGCTGGTGGATTCTACCTTTCTGGACTTGTGTGGGAGGATGACCTTTTTTGTTCTTGGAACAAGTTATCTACTTACCATGACATTCCATGTGTGTTGTCCATCTCCACCTTTGCTCTCACTTGTGGGTCAGATCCGATTGGATCCATCTTGGCCTTTTTCAAAAGCTGGCCTTCAGCAAAGCTCGTGGGCATTCTCCCCTACTCATAATGCAGTTCCCTAAACCCTCAGATCTTGTTTGCCCAAGAGAAAAAAACATTAGTGGAATTAAACTTGTAGGAACAAATTATAGTGCAAGAATAAGTAGTTTCTGAGGCTACAGAGTCGCAAGGATATCCTAGGAGCATAGGCAGGGGATAGGTGTGTGGATTGTAAGAATAAAGGCAGACATTGAAAATACACATGGGATGTCATTGGTAAATACATATGGTAAGTACATAACTTCCTTATGTGATGTCAATCTCACCTTTAGTCTCACTTGTGGTACCGCATCCCAAGCTACCCGATTTTTGGGCGACTCAGAGAATATTCCTCAGAACCATAGAACCAAAGGATGCTCTTACTCCTGGAGGCCAAATTTACTTCATAGGTTCATACTAGGCTATCTGCCCTGGGGCAATTATAAGCCTAGCCTGATTCTGTATGGCTTACGCCACCCCTTGATTTGAGTATACTGTGCCCTTTTTAAGGTTTAGTTTACTGTGCCTCTGTCTAATAGTGACACGGGAGTAATCCCTGGGACAAACCTACGATCCCCCATCCACCTATCAAGATTCTTCTTGAAGAGATTCAGTGAGGTGCTCTGCCTCACATGAACTGGAATTCTATTCCAGAGCGAAGGGAGCCTCTGGGTTATGAACCTGTCCCTCCAGCAAGTTCTATTTATTTCTGTGCTGAGGTTCAAGTCCCTCGAGCATGTGGCTCTAAGGGATTTAGATTTACTGAGGTGGAGCATGTCCATTAATTCTGGATTTGACATAGCTTTGTATGTCAGGCATAGATCGCCTCGAAGTAGGAGGTATGCAACTGAGTAGAGCTGGAGTTTTTTTTAACCGAGCAGCATATGGCATCTGTTTGAGACCCTTGATCCTCTTGGTGAGATACTTTTGGGGTCTTTCTAATTGCTGCAGGTGTCGGGTAATGAGCATAATGAGCAATAAAGGCATGAGGGCTTACCCACATGGCTGCAGCACAGATACTGTCCAAAGATGGCTACTTCAGCTTTCCAAGCAAGGCTATCATCCTGGTGGAATGAGGTTTGACAAGTGCTGGGAGAGTTTTGTTTCTACATTTGTAAATAAAGGAGATGCATTCAGAGAGCCATTTGGGTAAAGTAACCTTAGATACTAGTAAGCCTCTCTGTCAGAATAGGAAACAAATCGTGGATCTGATTTTCTGAATTTTGCAGTTTTATGTAGGTAAAAATGTAACTGTCTATAATAGGTGAATACATGTAATGAATATTCCTCCTTTATTTTGAAAATCAACTCAATAGACTGACTGAGGTTACTTTCAGATACAACCTTGGGCAAAAAGGAAGGGATGGTGCATAAAGAAACTCTCTCCTTATGAAAAGTAAAGTATGGTGGCTGGACAGATAAAGCTTGTAATTCTAAAACTCTCCTTGCTGAGGTGATCGCTACTAAAAACAACTTCTTCCAAGAAAGAAATTTTAAGTGACAGCAAGGAGAAGATTCAAAGGGAGGATTAGTTGTGAGAAAATTTAGATCCCAAGGTGGGGGACAGGTCTTTGTACGGAGGCCTTAGAAGTGTAGTGCCTTTCAAAGGAAGCTTTACAAAGCCTGTTGGACATGATTCCGTAACCATTTTCTCCTATATGAGTTTGATATTGCTGCCAATATGTTCACAGAACTAATAGTAGCTGCAGCAGCACCTTCATTGAAAACTTTAGCCAAGAAATCTAATAAAATGTAAGGGAGCAGTAAAGGGATCAATTTGATTAGAATTAGCCCATAAAACAAACTTCTCCCATTTTCCCTTATACAGTTTTCGTGTGGATGACTTATGCGAAGAAATTAAAATGAGTCTTACAAGAGAGAAAAGGAAACAAAGCCTGGCTATCAGTGGAACTGGAGCAGCCAAGCTGTCAGTTTGAAGTTTAGATTGGGATGAACCATTCCTGATGGGAGAGTCAGATCTGAAATAGGGTCCAAAATCCAAGGTTCTTTCCAAATATGAGGCAGAAGAAAGGGGAAATAAATTTGTCAAAGCCAATAGAAGGAAACTAGGATCACCATTGTCTTCAACAAACTTGCTTTCTGTAGTAGTTTGGAAGTTGGAGGAATTGGTGGATAAGCATAAAGTCCCAGAGGTCAATCGTGAACAAGTGCATGCCTTGGGGAATCCCCTAGAGAGGATTAAGGCAAAGTTGCTGCATTTGGCATTGATGGGCTGGCCCCATTTTTGGAAAAACTTTTCCGAAACCTTTTACTTGAGAGACCACTCGTGAGGCAATAGCATGGCACTGCTCAATGTGTCTATTACACTGGATCTCCCTGGGATGTGCATTACTATCAGAAAATGATTGGAAGATGTTGCCCATTGCCAGACCCTTAGGGCTGTCCAACAAAGGGGGGTAAGATTTGGTTCCCCCTTGCTCATGTACCAGACTACAGACATGTTGTCAGTTGGGATAGCTATCTGCCCCCCCGAGTGAAGGAGTCTTGAAATGCTTGCAATGCTAAAAGCACAACTCTCATCTCCAGGACGTTTACGTGCAAGTGGGCCTCGTGCCGATTCCAGATCCCTTGAATTGTTTTCCCCAGATAATGCCCCCACCCTATCTGGGACGTGTCCACTGTCAACATGGTTTGGGATTGGGAAGGAAGAAAGTGAAGGCCATAAGACACCAGAGGAGAATGAATCCACTATTGAAGCTCCTTCTTGCATGAATTTATCATGACTGTGTCATCAGTAGTTTTAGAAACTAACACTGTCAAAAGTAACCATTGAAGTATTCTTGTGTGAAGACGAGCCAAGGGAATAAGGACAACTGAGGCAGCCGTTTTGCTCTGTACCTGAACTAGCTTGGCAAAAGAAGCTCAATTCTTTCTGAATATTCTTACTCAATACTGAAGATAGCCTACTCTGTCTTGTGAAAGTTTTGCTATCATCCTTGTGTCCATTTCTGCTCCTATGAAGACCAAGTTCTGATATGGCTCTAGAGCAGATTTTTTGTAGTTTATTGTAATCCCTAGACAGGAACATAGTTGTAGCATGGAGTCCTTGACTTGTAGCAGAAGCTGCCTGGTTGGGATGGATACATGAGCCAGTCCAGATATGGAAATAGCCGGAATCCTTTGATGTCTCGGGTGACCTACAACTACTGCCATGCATTTCGTGAACACTCTGGGGGGGGGGGGGGGGTTGTAGTGAGACCAAAGGGCAGAGCTTGAAACTGGAAGTGACCAGCTCCTAGCCAGAAGCACAAGTGCCTTCTGGACCGCCTTTCCATCCATGTATGGTAGTATGCATCCAGAAGGTCTAGAGAGTACATCCAAATGTTTTTTTTTTCCTAAAAAAGAAAGCATCGACTGCAGTATCACTATCCAGAGCATTTTTTTTTTTTTTTTTTTTTTTTTACAGACTTTAGATTGCCGATATCAGGAATGGGCCTCCAGTCCCCTCTTTTCTTTGGGACTAAAAAGCATCTCAAGTAAGTTCTGAATCCTCACTGGTCTGTGGGGACTTCGTGGATGACTCTCTTAGCATCTTTTGAATTGCTAAGGTTGTTTGTTCCTTTTGACTGGGTGGAACGAGTGGAACCATTTGGTTTTTGGGAAAAGGGAATGATGTAACCCCTGGATATTATGTTCTGCACCCATTTGTTTATTTTTAGCCAGGTATGAAGGTGCAGAGACAACTGTCCTGCGACTGCCTCTAAAGGAGGACAATCGGGCACTCCCTCAGGAGCACTGAAAGGGCTTACCAAAGAAAGATTCTCTAGAGCACTGATTCTGCAGGTCTCCCCCGTGAGGACAGCGTCTTCCATTGTTGTTCCCACACTGCCTTTAGGGGAACTTTCACCCTGTGCGCCTTGGAAAGACCTTCGTGATTTTTTTGAACCACATCTTTCCACTAACTCTGACCTTTGGGAAAGGGTCTGGTAGGTGTGGAAAAACATACTCCAACAGCAGATAAGGTCTTCCATTCCTGTTCACACCTGGTGAGCGTCTAACTTTGGGACAAAGTGAGGAGTCGCCATTAAAAGGGACGCTAATGAAAGAAGACTTGAAGGGTTCCACAAAATCTCAAAGGAGCATCCAAGGCCTGCCTAAGTGAGACGCCCGAACCTGCTGCCCTTATCATTCCATCTACTGCTTATGAAATCAGTCTCATGGAAAAGTTTACGACCGAATTTAGGGTGGCGAGCTGAGGGGTTACCTTGTCTGCAACCCCATTAGCTTTAGCTCCTTGGAGGGAGTCTGACAACTCCTTTTATCAGATCCATCTGTAGTCTAGTAAAATGTGTTAAGTAAATTCACTGACCACAAGGCGAAGGTTGCTGACTAAGACACATGCTTCCCATATCTAGCCATGATCCTAGAATCTTTATTCTGGGGATGGATAGTGAAACTGGTCTCAGATGGTTCCTTTTTAGTGACCACCGCCATAACCATGGCATCAACTGTTACACCATTTGTAAGGAAAGGTATATCCGAAGGGGCAATAATATATTTATTTGACATCCTAGGAGTCGGTTCTATGAAGTCTGGGGTCTCCCATGCCTTCTGAGAGATTAAGTCAATAAGCTCATCGGAAGGAGGCGTCACCCAAGAGGTGGAAGGGTGAGACTCAAAAACTTTCAGGTATACTGACTCCTCAGCTAAAGGGGTTGTGGACAGTTAGTCACCTCTCTGTTTTAACATTTTCAGGACGTCTCCAAAAAATACATCTTCAGGGGGTGACCAAGGGGACCTTTCTGCATCATTGAGGTCAGTATCAGATGTGATTGATTCTTCTAGGGAATTCAGATGCTTCCTCTTCCAAGTCCTCTTCCGAGGGACGTCTCACTGGGATCACCTAGGGAAGTTTCAGAAGGGTGAGTTCCTTGCTGGATGTCCTGAGGCCTCTGCGGTCCTGTGGAAGGGGTATGTAAGTAGGCAAAGTCACCAGTCCAGAAGTGGAAGGAAGATCCTGGAGAGACTGGGATGTAGTCATTACCCTCCTCAACCTCAAAGACACCCCATCCTTGATCAAAAGAAATCCCTGGGTCCGACAAAATAGTTGTCTGAGCCGAGGGAATCTCCAGCGCAGAGGGCAGACACTCCAAGGCAGATATAGGATCCAAACTCACCCGTGCCGAAGCTCCAAGAGGCAGGGTTGGATCCGGTGAGATCCAAACTCGGTCTCTGGGTCCGACTGGGGAGTGTGGACTCCTAGAGATCTCCTGGCTCCAGAGCAGAACTCACAGCAGACATTAACTCCTAAGAACCTTTGAGCCTGGGATCGGAGATGGACACCAGCTTGACATCTGACTCTTCAGCTCTGAAACCAGGGGACAGATCAGAGAAGGAATAGGCACAGATTGAGAGGACTTTGTTGGATCCAATAACAACCTTGCCAAAGCTGGTGTCTTCAAATGCCTCTGCACCACCCTATCATCTGACATGCTCCTGGTACATCGGGTAGATAAGGTAGGGGATCTGGATTTTGTCAAAAATGGTGACAAGAGCCAAGAAAATATAAGCTCCAATGATGGAGAATCGCTCTGAAGTCTAAATTCAGAGAGAGCCAAAGAGGTCGGAGTAGAAAGTTCAGGATGCTCTGAAGACCTCTCGATTTCGGTAGCTACTGGCTGCTCCAAAGAATTTATAGGAACAGTCAGTTTAGGTACTTTGTCTCGGCTCAGAGGATAATTTTGGAGTTGAGGAAGGTCCCTTTTTTTTGTTATAAAAAAACACAAAATCACCAGCACTTCACCAGAGTATCTTCTTTATTATTAGGTTAACGATCTGGTACCTCGGCCTTTCGCCTTCATGGATCTCAGAACATTCACTTTTTTACTGGTTTATAGACTTATACATCCTAATTAACACAAGCAGCTTACATTCAATTAATTAATATTACACATTTAAAGTGACAGTACATATCACATGTATTAAATTCACTATTTCATCAAATTTTTCTTACAAAAAATATATAAATATATATATGTATATATAAAATTAAATATAAATAAATCATAAATGTATTCATTATATATTGTTATTAAATGTTGGATATTGCAATTCTTAGATGCCCAGTTCCGGATTTAAACCAAAGGGCTTAAACTTTAATATCATTCTAGTTTCTAGTTCAAGTAATTTAGTGTTGTAATCCCCCCTCTAGTTAGATATGGCTTACCAAGTACACAAAATTTTAAACTATTAGGGGAACCATCATGTTTAACAATGAAGTGTTGGGCAACAGGACTAGCTTCATTCAGATTCCTTATATCTTTTAAATGTTCCAGTACCCGGATTCTAACTAAGAAGTTATGTACTCACCATAATGTTCCATCTGAGTAGGTGGCTTCATTTGTCTGCAACCTGTGGGTCTTGGATCCGAGCCGGCAACTTGTAGCATAGCTATGGATCAGAGCTCCTAGCTCCTCCCCTCACCCATAATCCCCTGCCAACCTCCTATGACCTCAGATCAAGTTTGCCCCTTTATGGATACCTGAAAAGGTGTTCCAACAAGAATAACAGATAGAATATAACAGGACCAAGTTCGGAAGGCTAGGGGGAAGGAGGGGGGGATGGTTGCAGACAAATGAAGCCACCTACTCAGATGGAACTTTATGGTGAGTACATAACTTCTTAATCTGGAGTAGGGACTTCATTTGTCAGCAAACTGTGGGACAGAGTCCCCAGCTACCTGAATCTTGGGCGGCCATCATGGAAGGATGTTCCGGAGCACTGCAGAGCCAAAGGATGCGCTCTCTAGAAATTACGTCCAGTTTGTAGTGGTTGATAAAAGTATGAGATGACGCCCAAGTAGCTGCCGAACAAATATCATCCAATGGCACTCTAGATTTAAAGGCAGCAGAAGTAGAGATGAAGCGAGTGGAATGTGCACGGACTCCCTCAGGTGCGGGCCTCCCAGAAGCTTGGTAAGCCAGAAGAATACATTGAGAAATCCAACGTGACAAGGTGACCTTTGAAACGGCTTTACCTACACTGAATTTGGCAAAGGAGACAAACAGCTGATTAGATGGTCTGTGACCAGCTGTCCTATGAATATAGAAACGTAGCTGCCTGTGTACATCTAATGAATGCAGCTTGTACTCTCCTTTATTTTGATACTTGGGGAAGAAAACCGGTAAGTTGATGGACTGATTGATATTGATTTCTGATGCCACCTTGGGAAGAAAGGAGAGATTGGTCCTGAGGTACATTCTGTCCGGATGGAAGACCAAGTAAGGAGGCTTTACGGAAAGGGCTTGGAGTTCCGAAAATCTCTTGGCTGAAGTGATGGCTACCAGGAATGCTGTTTTCCAGGAAAAATATTTGAGATCGACAAATGCGGCTGGCTCAAAGGGAGAAGCGGTCAAGGCTTGAAGGACTAGAGAAAGATCCCAAGGGGGTACGGCTTCTTTGATAGGGGGCCTGAGTAGAAAGGTGCCCTTGAGAAATGTTTTGCACAATTTAGCTGACATCAAAGGACCTGTCTCATGTCCCACATGGTAATGGGAAATGGCTGCCAACTGTACCTTGACTGTCGAACTAGCTCCTTGATGAAAGAGTCCGGTTAGAAAATCCAGTACGGACGGTAGAGGGGCAGTGAAGGGATCCAGATTATGATGTTCCGCCCAGACGTTAAAGCGTCTCCATTTACTGCTGTATATTTTCCTGGTGGAAGGCTTATGTGCTGCCACCAGGATGGCTTTGACTGGTGAAGAGATGCCAGGAGTCCTGACTAAGAGTGGAACTGGAGCAACCAATCTGTCGGCTTCAGGTTGACCAGATTTGGGGTCTGTAATTCCGATGGATGGGAGATTAGATCCGGAGTGGGATCCAGAATCCAAGGGGGATTCACTAGATGAGACCACAGGTAAGGGAACCAAGTTTACCGAGGCCAGAATGGGGCAATGAGGATCATTCTGCTCCCCAACCGCGAGGCTTTCTGTAAGAGCTTTAGCATCAGGGGTAAAGGAGGGTAGGCATAGAGTAGACCGGGCGGCCAAACATGCACCAAAGCGTCTCTCGGGGCTTCCCCTGGTGGGGGGATCAGAGCGAAAAATGTTGCATTTCGTATTTGAGGGAGAGGCAAAGAGATCGCAACAGGGTTGCCCCCATTTTGCGAATATCTGCTTCGCTACTAGTGGGTTGAGAGAGCACTCGTAAGGGGAAAGAATGGTGCGGCTGAGTTTGTCCGCAAGAATGCTGGCCTGCCCCGGAATGTGCGTTGCGATCAGAAAGCAGTTGGTGGAAATCGCCCATTCCCACACTCTCATGGCTTCTCGGCATAAGGGGTAGGACCTGGTTCCCCACTGTTTGTTGATGTACCAAACAACAGACATGTTGTCCGACTGAATTACAATCATTCCTACGGGGAGGAGATTCTGAAGTGCCTGCAACGCCAACAGCACCGCTCTCATCTCCAGAACGTTGATATGCAAGGAGGTCTCTGTCGTTCCACGTGCCTTGGACTGTCCTGCCCGTGTAATGCCCCCCCCCACCCGAGGCGAGAGGCGTCCGTGGTCACCGTGGCGAGAGGGGGAGGAGTGCAGAAGGGCCAACCTATACGGAGGTCTGGGGACTGGAGCCACCATAACAGGGCCCTCCTGCAAACCTTGCTGATAGAGATAGAGTGGCAGAGAGGAAGAGATTGGAAGGACCATTGCACTTGAAGGGTCCACTGCAGTACCCTCATATTTAGGCGAGCACATGGAAGCGTTATTGCAGCCGCCATGGAGCCCAGTGTCCTCAGGACCAATTCTGCCGGTGGAGCTTCTAATCGTAGGATGACCCGCACATGAAATCTCAGATTCTGTAGTCGTTCCGAAGTCAGGAAGACTCGTAGATCCCTGGTATCTAATCTGGCCCCTATAAACTCTATGACTTGTGTCGGAGCAAGGGAAGATTTGACCGCATTGATTGTGATGCCTAACTGGGGGGCTAGGCGGAGAAAGTAATCTCTGGCTGAGCAGAGTAGATGCCTTGTTGGGGCGGTTAGAAGCCAGTCGTCCAGGTACGGAAAGACCTGCATTCCCTGGAGTCTCAGGTGGGCCACTATCACTGCTAAAACTTTGGTGAACACCCTGGGGGCTGTGGTGAGGCCAAAGGGGAGGACCCTGAACTGATCATGACTGGCTCCCAGCCAGAAGCAGAGAAGCCTCCTGGATCGTCTGTCCATTAGAATGTGGTAGTACGCATCCTTGGAGGTCTATAGAGCACTACCAATCGTTCTCCCGTAAGAGGGGGAGAATGGATTGAAGAGTGACCATTCGGAATTTTTCCTTGGTTACCGACAGGTTCAAGAGGGAAAGATCTAGAATTGGTCTCAAGTCCCCAGTCTTTTTTGGCACCAGAAAGAACCTGGAGTAGAACCCTAATCCGAGCTGGTCTTGAGGGACAGGTTAGATGGCTCTTTTTTCTAATAGCTGCTGGATTTCTGCGGCTGCAGCCTCCCTCTGATCGGGTGGAACATCGGGGAGGCTCCTGAGTTTGGGGACATGATGCATTGGAATTTTGTAGCCTCTGGATATGATAAGAAGCACCCAGCGGCCTGATGTGATGGACTCCCATGCTGCCAGATGCCTCGAGAAACGCCCCCAGACTGCCTCCAGAGCAGAGCAGTCGGGCAACCCTTCAGGGCTGCTGCGTGGGCCGGTCAGAGAAGGATTCCCTGGTCCCAAAGTTCTTCGGGGCCCCTCTGCCCCTAGTGCGGCGTCCTCCCTGTCCTCTGCCACGGAAGGACTGGTTGTCCGGAGCAGGTTGGGAATGTTGCGATTTCCGGAACCACATCTTCTTCTGTCCCTTTTGGTTCTTCGAGAAGGACCTCTGGGGAGCAGAGAAGCGGACTCAAACGGCAGACGTCTTCCCGTCCTTCTCGCTCTGGACCAGTGTTTCGTGAACGGTCTTGCCAAACAAGGCAGAACCATCAAAAGGGGCGTTTCGCAAAGGATGCCTTAAAGGGCTCCGCGAAGTCACAATGCCGGAGCCAGGCCTGACGTCTCATGACTAGGCCCGCTCCACTAGCTCTAGCGGCTCCCTCAGTAGCGTGGGACAAAAGCAGCATAGAGATATTGGAGATATACCTTAGAGTGGCCATTCGAGTGGAGTACAACTGCTTGTCCTCCGCTGACATGGACTCGGGGGGAGCGTATTCTTTGATAAGATCCCGCTGCATCCTGATGACATGTGCCATATATAGTTCAGAGACCTTACAGAGAAGGTCGCTGAACTAAAAACCCGCTTCCCAAGGCGATCCATCGAGCGGGACTCCTTGCTTGGTGGATGGACCAAGGGGCTCTCCTGAGCTAGTTCCCCCTTCGTGGCTGCCGCCGTCAACATGGCATCTACGGGGGGACCCTTGCTCCAGTGGGAACAGTCTGCGGGGGGGGGGGGGGGCTCAGTATCCTGTCTGGGCGCTTAGGGACTGGCTCCACAATGTCTGGCTCCTTCCACGCCCTGGTGGTAATAAGGTCCACCAGGGGGTCGGCCGGAGGGGACACCCAAGAGGTAGACTGGCCTGCTTCGAATGCCTCCAGGAACACGGACTCGTCAGAGGAAGCCTTGGGGGCAGACCACCCACCTCTGATCCTAAGCATTTCCATGATGTCTCCAAAGGAGACATCCTCCGGGGGTGACCTTGGGGAGCCTTTCCCTTCCTCCAAGTCAGTGTCCTCTGTTAAGGACTCGGGGGAGTCCACGTGCCTCCTCTTACACTTGTGCTTGTAAGGCACTTCCTCGGGGGGGGGGGCTGTCAGAGGAAGTCTCGCCAGCAATATCTTGTTCCAATAGAACAACCTGGGACATTGGAGCAGGCTGTCCCTGTGGCCAGGTGATGGAAGCCTGACCCAGCAGAGAGGGAGTGCAGGGTGGAGCCGAGGCAAGGGCCGGGGGTCTGGATGCGCTCGACAGAGCCCTCTCCACTGCATCGAAGGCAGAGGGGGAGCCGCTCTCCCTGGGCTCTGAAAGCAGACTCCCACTCGGATCCGATGAAAGGATCTGAACCGGCGCAGAGACAGTCGGATCCGAGGGACCAGTGTGCTCCGACCTGGACGGAGCCGAAGGTACACTGAAACCCTCGAATCCGAAGCTCAGCCCACAGCTCCGAGAGGTCGGATGCGGCGATGGAACTGAAACTCGAGGGCAGGGTCGGATCCGAAGTACCCAGTACTGTCTGCGCCGACCCACCCCCGGCTCAGACGCTGCCCAGCTCCGAACCCAGGAAGCGGGTCGGAGAAGGAGCAATCGGAGCAAAGAAAGGGGTCGAGCTCCCCCCCGAAGGGGGGGGGGCAAGAGAACTCCCATCTGCAGCTGGGCCTGGATGAACCTTCGCATCATCCGGTCCAAGTCTGCATCTGACAGGCTGTACATAGATCTCGAAGAGGCCACCGAGGCAGGCCTGGAGTGCCGCCTCGATGACCTCGACAGAGATCGGGTCTCCTCCTCGGGTCCCAGGGAGAAGCAAGGAGATCGGAGCAGAGGAGGAGGAGGAGACCTGGAAGCCGTGGAGGGAGAAGCCCACTTAGCCGGGGGGCCGAAGCGGAGGACTCGGCCCGCTGCTTCTGGTGCTTCTCCCTCCGTTTCTCCCTCCTGGCCTCCCTGTCCTCTGGCACTTTAGTGGGAGTTTGAATCCCGGCCGGGGGAAAGGGGGCAGGAGTGGCTACCACCACAGGCTGAGGAGGTGCCACGGGAGGAGGGGAGGCCGAAGCCGAATCCGGAGGCAAAAGACCCGCCAGGACAAGCTTCGACCTCTGCTCTTTGTGCCCTGGGGTTGAACGCTGCACAAATGGTACATCCTGAAGAGAGGTGTTCAACCCCAAGGCACCGAACACACCGAGTGTGGCCATCAGCCAGAGATAGCTTATGGCCACATTCGGTGCATTTAGAAAAAATAGGTTTTGGGGCCTCTGCCATACCCAAAACTAAAGTACACTACACAAGCACACCAGGCCCCAAACACACAGACACACTAACGACCAGCGAGGGGAGGGTGAAAACCAAAAAAAAAAATTAAACTAGATAGGAAACCTAACCACTCACACAATTTACAATTACAAAGGTTGAGAAAATTTGAAGAAATTCACTTATCGGGTAAGAAAACACTAGGAGCTCTAAAATCCAGCTACACACTCAAGCGCGGTAAACTAGATCAGAGGTCATAGGAGGTTGGCAGGGGATTATGGGTGAGGGGGAGGAGCTAGGAGCTCGGATCCATAGCTATGCTACAAGTTGCCGGTTCGGATCCAATATCGGATCCAAGACCCACAGGTTGCTGACAAATGAAGTCCCTACTCCAGATCATATCTTTAGTTTGTCCTATGTACCATACATTATCACAAGAGCACCCCAGAATATATACTACCCCTATCGATCTGCAGTTAAAATATAATCTAGGAATAAATGCTATACCATTAATGATACTCAAATTCTTAACCCTGTCACATACTACAGTGGCCACATGAAAAGGTACCAGAAAGAGAGCTATTAATATAATTCCCTTTCACGAAGTTGAGATTTAATAATTCTTTCAAATTTTTTCCCCTCTTAAAAGAGAAAGTAATGTGTTTTGGGAACAAATGACCGATATTTTCACCCTCACTGACAATATACCAATATTTTCTCACCATTTTAATTAATTCCTTCGAAAAGGGAGAAAATCTACTAACATAAAAAAGCTTTTCTTCATCATCATCTTCCCTTCGCTTTTTTTTATGTCTGACTTGTCCAAAAATTTAGATGACTCTGGAAAAATAGCCTCAGAAAATCAGTCAAGTAAACCTTTTAATACAATTTTATTTTTACACTTCATAAGAACCCTTTGGTTGAAGGCATGGCAAATGCAGCATGATTCTTGTAGATGTAAAGCCCTAAGCAAAACACACACACACACACACACACAGGGTATCTCACTTAGGAGCATCTTTTTCCACACTGTTCACATTTTAAGCCCCAAGGGTTTCCCATCCTGTTTTTGGAGACATTGAAATTTAAGCCACTAACTTAAACGGATGTTGGAAAAGGGAGAGGGAACAACACTCACACAGGCAAACAAAACATCCTCAAACAGACATTGGAAGGGGAAAATTTGGAAGAGGGAACACTCGCACAGCCAAAGAAAATGTCCTCCAACTTAAAAGAAGGATAAGGAAATTGCGAACGAAGTAATAGAAGAAAAAATATTAAATGGAAAATACAAAAAATATACACTCTCTCACATGACCCAGAGCTTCCTGGAAGGACCACATCTTTTGCCGAGTGACAAATGAGATCTGAAGATGTTGAGAACTGCATTGTGGGTAAGGGAGAATGCCCATAAGCTTTGCTGAAGGCCTCGAGCTTTTAAAAAGGCAGAGATGGATCCAATGGATCAGATCTGACTCAAGTGAGAATAAAGGCAAGACTGACACCACTTCCAATACTTTTGCAGGGGGTATAGGGATTTCATTCAATTCCCACTAAAATACCAGTTGTATTTGTTTTAGGTAAGGTCCCAGAAAAAGACGGCTCCTTCTAAAGGGAAATCTGAAGTAACACTTCCCTCAGAATCTTCAGCTTGTGAAAATGATCAGTGCAGAAATGCTCTCTTCCATTTCCTCTTCTTCTGACTAAGTCATTGTCAGGAGTAAACTCTTCCTATTTGAAGAACGTTTGAAACATGGAAAGCAAATTAACTGCCATCTCCCATCAATAGTATATATATTTTACTGGAGACTCCTTGGAAAGACAACTCATGGCAGGACCACCACCCCAGGAATCAAGCATCCCACCTCTGCTAGGCAATAGACCTTCCCCTCTCCTTCACAGAGGACGACAAGAGTGGTTTCTCCCTTGGCTGTTGAGTAAAACCATAAAGCCAGAGAAGACGTGTCCAACTCCTGGTCCTTGGTGGCTTCCCAGGAAGCTACACCACAGGGACAAATAAATAAATGATCATTCATAGTAACTAAACCCAGCCACAGCAGTGTCAGCCACTGGCAGAGCTGGCCTGACACCCACAGTCCCTAGAAGATTTTTCTTCTTGCAGGCAGGGGAATGAACAGAGATTGGCAACTGCTCCACGGTTCATAAGAAAAAGTCTGAAAGACTATTAAGTAGCCTGTGACACACTGTAAACTAATAGGAAGATCGATTTTTTTACCTCAAAATCCTTGACAGTCCCCAACTGCACTCTATCCTGCTCCTAACACTAACGCTACAAAAATGTGTAGTAATAAAAATATTTTTTCACACACTCACATAACCTCCCATGCAAGGCACAGCAGTCCATAAAAACAATTTCTTAGCATCATACCTTAGTGCAAAAAATCTGGATAAAGCCTGGCATAATGGGGGGGGGGGACAAAGGTTCAAATAGGAACAGATTTTAAATATTGCTTTTATTAATGTAGAAATTTGCCAGAATATTAGCATTTGTCCTAGCATTCATTTTTCTAAAGGACATGAAGTCTGAAATTCAAGTGTATATCATTTCATGACTTAGCTTTCAGATCATCCCAATGATTTGCCAGAAAATCACAAATTTTATGAACAGACCAAAAATATGACAGAAATCTGGATAGTTGAGATGTATGCTTAGCATAAAAATATATTTAGATAAGTTTTCAGAAAATAAAGTTTTCCCCAGCAGGGTACTCATCTGCCCAGACTTGAAGGAATGCCAGAATGAAGAGTCGTAGTTTTGAGGCTCTGTTACAGTCCCTGTTTAGAGTCTTTTTAGGCATCAAGAAGAGTAAAATTTGGAACCTCTCTGGTTGGGTGGGACTTTTGTATGGTTGTTTTCATTAAGGAGATTGTGCAACACCTGCTGCCGAGACACCATTGTCTGATGGAGTGGTCAGGTACATTGACAGATTAAAAAATGGTACAGTAGTCTCTGTATGACAGATCTCCCCACTCCTTTTATCTTGTGTGATGACCAACCACACAGATGCACAAAAAGATTCCCCCAACCACCTTCAGTGTGTAGTCTGGCACCTGCTCAGGGTTCACACACTGGCAGAATTCTTTAAACCCTTGTTGATGCAGTCAACCTAAGTCTCTGACAGCAGTTAACCCCCACCCCCCAACCACATTGCTGATTATGTTAGGGCTGCTGGGATTTACAAAAATGATTTTTGCACCATTCAGGTTTCCTTCAAATGGCCTCTAAGGTCCTAATACTTTATGTTTGTGAGGATCATGCCCCCTTCCTCAAACTGCAGCAGTTTGTCCAAAGTTCATTCTAAAGGAGCAATAATGAAAGCTGCCTACAAAATCCGTAAGGTGCATCCAAGACCAGTCATCCCATTGCAACGCTTGAACCAGCCACTCCTGCTGCTCCATCCACTGCATAGTTATAAGAGCACGGACAGAGACTAGAGGGAATTAGTTGTCTTCACTTGTGTTTCTCGTAGTTAGTGCCAATCATCCACTGGCAGCTTTCAGAATATTCATAGTCTTGTCTGCTAGGACCATTTGAAACTACATATGTGCAAAGTATTTCATCGGACAAAAATTAACTTTATGCATATCTACTTTCCAACTATCTGCACCTGTTTATTACGATAACTACTAATTAGTGTGTCTTTTCAGACCTACCATTTGGTGGCCGTTAACACACTTAGGAGAAACAAGTGTAGCTTTGCTCCAATGTTGCCTATACATGAGGGCCCAGGAAATGGATTGGTTTTCATGGTACTGGCTCGGCTACATCTCATTCTCTCCACACCTTGGGGCACCACAACAAGCTTGTTTGGAGGGACGCACTACCCTGAACACCAACAGAACAGACCTAAAAGCTTTAAAAATCTTTTCCGATGGAGATGGGCCATGAGCCCTTCCACCTCAACATTCCCAGAATTTCTCAGAATGTGGGATTTGAGAGGGAATCTTCCACTGAGAGACTTATCTGGGGTGGGCGACTCAAAAAGGAGTCCAAGTGCATCCTACTCCACTGCCTCTTCCTGGGAAGGCTCGAAAGCTACTCATCTGAAATATTCTGAGGAAAGGGTATCCAAGACCTCAACAATCCTATTTCGGCAAGAAACTGTTCAACGGTAGCCATGATTAGAAATGATGTAGCATGTGCCTGTTTTTGGTAAAAAGATAATCTTGCATCTCCTACATATCTGCTGTAATACCCAGGCCCAACACAGCTGGCACTGAATACACAAATGCAGATATCAAAGGACATACACACCAGCATAGATCATCAGCAATGAAATTTCTGGAGCTGAGATTTAGCAAGACCACTTTGACACTGAAGACTGACCATAGAGCATGAACAATGGCCTTAAAAGGGCTGGCACCAGAGTCAAGACTGCGCATTCATTAATCAGTCCCTTAGTCCAGCAGATGGGGGGGGGGGGGAACATCTAGGCAGAATCCACATCTGGTGCAGAGGGCACTGACTAACAAAAATAAGTTTTGATACAGACATCAACACATCATATCTGACCATTCTTAGGCTCCCAGTGGCAAAACACATCCATGGGTAAGACAGTACACTTGTGTAAACTTACAACAGTAGATGTTCAAGTGACCACTGCTGCAGTAACCAAAGTTATATGGGTTATATCCTGGATAGATAAAACAGCCAGACAACTTCCAAAGTTTCAAGGCACCTTTCCTTGCACCCAGTCAGCTCAAGCGGAGACAACTAGAGAGAAAGGTTTAGAAGCCACACCCTTCAGTGCTTTCATGACAGAGAAACTGAGCCCTGAAAGGACAATGCTAGGAACAAAAATAATATAAATCATAATAAATCCACACCCTGGCAACACACCAAGAAAGGGGATGAATGGAGTGAGCAGCTACTTGTGCAATGAACATTTAAACTTAAAGTTTACTATTGTACTATGTTCTTCTAACTGATCACTGTTGCAGTAGCCTAAGCCACATGGATAGATTGCTATAGCTTACAAATATGGGGAGATGGAAGGAGAATGGTCCTAGCAAAGCTTAATCAGGACCTAAAGAAACAAGCTTATAGTGCTTTGCAAAAAGTATACGCAGAGGACCAAGTTACTGTCGCTAGAATACCTCCAAAAAATCAACCTTAGCCAAAAAAAAATAATAGATGAAGCCAAAGCCATTGA
This sequence comes from Protopterus annectens, assembly GCF_019279795.1. Taxonomy (NCBI): domain Eukaryota; kingdom Metazoa; phylum Chordata; order Ceratodontiformes; family Protopteridae; genus Protopterus; species Protopterus annectens. Next base: position 1,686,668,289 of record NC_056739.1, on the reverse strand, counting down.
CCCAACTTGGAATTATTTTTTTTTTTTGTAGTGGAAAGTATAATAAGAGATAATAGTCTTAGACAGCTATTTGGAAATAACCTGCTTTGACAAATTATCCCTTCTTACCTTAAGAATTGAGCATTGGTCCAAAGATGTGAGAGATTTAGTTCTGTCAAAATAGTACCCAGTGTTGTCCTTTGACATCTAAAGTATGGCATAGCCTTTCTCCCTCATTTTAAACCTCAGAAAAAAGTGATGAGATAATTTGTCTTAAAGTAAACTCAAATATCACTTTTTTTTTTTTTTTTTTTTTTTTTTTTTTTAACAATCTGTTCTCATAGAAGCCCTGTCAGAAATGAGCAACTTGCTATAACAGCTTGCGAAGTTATCTTTCTTGCAGAGGTCAGAGCAATCAAAATTGCTTTCCATGTTGAACTCAAGTCAGCCAGGTTAACTGGTTTAAACTAAGTATTAGCTTTTCTAGCACAAAATTAAGATCTCGAGGAGTGATCACAGATTTTTCAGATGCCTTCTATACTGCAAGATCCCATTCAAAAACATTTTAACATGAGAATGCATTGAAAGAGGAGTATCCATAGGCAGACATGCTGAAATAGGATAGTAGCTTTCACACAGAACTAGCCCTAAAGGGGTGTTGGTTATGTTGTTGGCAACAACTAGAAAATCTTTTCCATTTGCTAATATATGATCTTCTAGTAGCAGGCTTTCTTGCCTTTAATTAGTATCTGCTGCACATCCTCAGTAAACAGCCACGTAAAGGGAATTAAAACCCAATCAACCGGTCACCTGAAACTGAATGGGATCAGGATGCATCAAACACCCCTGAGCTTGTGTTAGTAGATTCAGTCTGTGAAGAAGCTTATGGCAACTGCCACTTCCAGAAAGAACCACAATTGTCTGGGCCAGAAGGAGCCGCAACAGTCATCTTGGAGGATTCTTTCTAAATCTTCAGAAGTACCCTGGATATCAGTGGAAAGGGTGGAAATGCACAAAGGAACATTCTTGCCCAACAAAGAGAAGGCATCTTTCTTCCAGTACTCCCAAGGACCAAAGGGGATTCACAGAGCAGCACAGTGCCTTGATTAAGACAAACATCTCAAATTTATGCACTTGTGTCTGTCCTTGGTGCTCCATGGTCCTTGCACTTCTCTCTCGGGAAACTTCTCCCAAGAGTATGGCGCTTCTGTGGAGACTGACTTTCCGTAGACAGAGGGAGAAGGGGAGAAACAGATTTAAGGATACTGGCCATCTCTCCTTTAAATGATTTCTCTTCCGTCAAAACCACAACACTGGGATTTGAATAAAGAGGATGTTGGTACTGCGACCAGAGAGACTTCAGATTCCATTACATATCTTTCTCATGGAGTGTTACACATCTTTCTCAGAGTGTTACACAGAATACCCTTAGAAGTGACTATGCGAGCCAAACACACAACCTTAAGAAACATCTGATGTCTGAATGAATAGGGATGCGATGAGCTTTTTAAACCTAGAGTTATTAGGAAACCTGGAAGGAGAGGTAACAAGTTGTGAAGTGACATCATTTTGAACTGTGGCACTACGACAAACAGGTTTATGAAAGAAAGATCCAGAGCTCGTCTCAAAAGCAGTCTTAAATAAAAGCCTTTTCTAATCAGTGAAGGAGGAATCTTTTTCGTCACTCACTGGGCAGCATGTGATGGACAGGTGGAAACAAGTCTGACCCAAGTGGATGACAGATTATCCCCTAGAGAGGAATTTCCTCCCACCATCTGTAACCTTGACGAATGATCTTCAGAACCCATTTCATGAAAATATCTGTTGCCAAAGAGGAAATGGAGATTCAGATTTTCTGTAAGGGAAAAGGGACTGCCAAGGTAGAAGGGGGCAAGGACAAGGTCTCAAATAGTAATCCTGAATTGTTGGATGTCCTTGGTGTACTGTGGTTCCTGAATTGTTTTCAGAATACACTTGCCATTAATAAAATGTCTGTTCACCTGCATTTTGTTGAGACTGTTTACTTTCCCCCAAAAACTGGACATGGAGTTAGAGAATCAGTTACAAAATGTGGGAAAGGAAGGCTGAAAAATCTTAGAGATTCCCTGCATCACCTTAACTGCCCCATCACACTATCAAGTCTGCAGAAGAGTTACAAAAATCTATATAAAAATTTTTTAAACGTGATTAACATATGGGAGTTTGAGAACTCAGCTAGGCAAACCTCAATACAATATTAATGCTAAAAACCCTTTAAGTAGCATCAACTGAATCAAACACTAAACAAGGAGTGACTTGTACAAAAGAAGAAATTTAAAGTAAACTTTTCCTCAAGAGACACTAAACAAAAATATTCCCCAAGCCGAAAGCCACAAACAAAACTTTCAGAGTCAGAACAAGTCTTAACTTAGGAGCCTATTTAGAATTCTAAAAAAACAAAGTTGCAGAAGCATACACCTTTTGCAAACTAATCATTAATCTTTCCATCCTAATCAAAAAGAAGAGGACTGGAATTAACTACATGCTTAGCAGTAGGATTAACTGAAGCTATAGCTGCTGGGCCAGGTTTGGGAAATGTAAAAAAAACTTGATGCAGTGGATCATTATACAGCTTGCATTTTTAGGGGAAGCTGGCTATCAGGAAAATTGAAGACAATAACATACATCCTTCAAAGCTGACAGAACTGGCAAAAGAGGCGAAGGTTCTATAAATTCCTTTTGTTAATAGCCCATAGCATTTTATGAAGGACTGAGAAACTTCTCTGTGTTCAGCCACTGAAAACACTGGCACATTTTGGAAATGGTCTCAGAGAATGACAAAACCCTAGAGGGAGAAATCAGAAACTGAGCCCCTCCAAGTCTAAATCAGAAATCTTGAGTAGAAATCCCTGTGTATCGCTTGATCTTCCTGTCCAGATTCAAAATCTTGAATTTCTAGAAAAAGTAGTTTATATTTTGCCAGAAACTATTTTAAGGATCAATAACCTAAATTAATCCCTAAGCCAGACCCAGTAAATTACCCCGGTACTAGGAAATTTGAAGGGGAGTAGATACACATTTCATTTTCAGTCAATTTTTGACAACAGTGTTATTAAATGGCAGCAGCAGCTTCCTCAGGGGCAGACGCAACATTCTGACAAAAACAGGGAATCTTTCCCAGTTCCCTCTCCAAGGACTGACCAGAGTAGGTCTCCTTTACCCACTGAGGGGACCCAACAGCTGCAGAGGACATGGTCCACACGACGTCAATGCTGGCTGTTTGTTGGTACTACAGAGGAATTCGGGGTAAAAGATAAATGGTCGGAGGTAAAACTAATGATCTCAGCAGAGACCCACCTGTGCCCAAGGCTAATTGCTAACCTGCTGTGGTGGCAAAGGTTGTCTGCTTAGCTTTATTTTGTGACTGGAAAGACCAACCGTGGCACTGGCAATTTGTTCCATAGGCAAGTTGAAAGCTATGCCTCCTTCCTGAGGAAAGGTAGCAGCAAGAGCCAGTAAATACTTGACGTCTAACACTCACCTTTTTCAGAGGGGGAAAAAAAAAAACACAGTAAAAAGTATTTTCACTATGCCAGCCGCAGAAAGGCAAATAAACAATTTCTCCAAAGGAAAAAAATGTTTTAAATACTTTAAACAAAGAGAAAGTGTTTCAGATTAGAAATACAACATAGTCTCGTGACAGTCTTAAAACAAACTCCTAGCTTTAAAATAACTTTCGTGAACAGCCCAAGTCCCCCCCCTCCAAGGAAACTTGTCTGCCCAGCAAAGGAACAGCACAAGCAGACCAATCCTCACTTTTCGGCAGCAGGAAATCTTTGGTAAACTTGGTGCCCAAACCAGTCTTGTCAGTCATCTTCAGCTCGAACTGACTTGGTGCAAGGAAGGTGCCCTGAAGTTTTGGAAGCTGTCCAGCTGTCGTAACCTTGCAAGATAACACACACATAGCTTAGGCCAGGGGTCTGCAACCTTCACTATCAAGAGTCATTTTTGGCTCCTCTCCCACTAAATAAAATTCATCAGCAGCCACAAAACCTGTTTGACCCCTAAAACGGAGATAACACAGCGTATAAAGTTTTTTTTATATATATATAGTTGTTATACTAAATATAAAAGAATTAAGTTTATAAGAACAATACTTAAAATTGTCCCTACTTTTGTTCCTTTGTTCCCCTTTATTTGTGGCTCTGTCAAGATTTCTTGTAAGATGCTGAGAGGTAAGGAAACCTTTCAGGAGATGCTGCTGCCACCAGAAAATCGCTTGATCACTCTGTGTGTGGAATGCATGGCAACAGAAACAGTGTTACTCTAGCAAGTTTCTAAGAGCAATATTTAAAGTCCATCGCTCGATCACTCTGTCTGTTGTGCGGTAGAGTGGCCATATGCCTAATGCAGAGGGCTGGAAGAGCTACATGTGGATCCAGAGCTGCAGGTTGAAGACGCTTGGTAGGCTACTGAAGCAGTGATCAATATTGGGGGGGGGCAGTAGTGAAGGTAGCTTGGGGATTTCTCAAGCCACCCTAGACATGCAGGGGTGGAGGTGACACCATACTGAAGATGAGCCTTATTAAATACAGACATTTTTTGTTCCAGTCCAGTTGTGAGAGGTTCCACGGGCATCTAGAATACAAAGATGTAACTATGAAGGGAGTGGGGAAAGAAAGTGGGAAAACTCCTTTGAATAGAAGCTCCCAGCTCTTCTGCTCAAAGCAGACTCTGCTGGAAGACTTCTCTTGGAAAAACTTATCTGGATAGAGTAAAAAAGCATTGAAGGCGCTGGGAAGGATCAAGTTACTATCAGCCTTGGAATCTTCGCTGGAAAGTTTTTCCAAGATAAAAGGTATCAAGATCATAGACTTGCCTTTCTTTTCTCAGGAACATATGAGGACTTCCTATTGAAATGTCAGCACACGAAATGCTAAGTGCCGACAAGCCGGAAAAAAAATAAAAAATTAGAGACCAAAAACAGAACGGTGAATTTTGGAAATTGCTCATCTCTCCAACTTTTTTGCAGGGGGACCAACCAAGCCCCCAATTTATATTATACCAACTCAGAGAGCCATACCTTAGAGAAGTGAGAATATGCAAAAAAAAATGGCATCTCAAACTTTGTATACAAAGTCCGTTCTTTTGGCTATTCAGTCTCCATATATCAGGACTTCCTCTTGTGGGTCCAGACATCTCAAAGGGTTACCAGATATACTTTTGTCATTAGGCTTGCCCTTCTCTTTTGCTGGACACGTCAGATTTCAACAAGCCTTTAAAAACTAAATTTGTTATGGTCCAAAAGAAGTAGGAGACTAAATTTTCTATATGACAGATAGTCTGCATTCAAATTCTCTACTAAGCCTCCTGAGGATAGAAAGGAAGGATTTTATGCTTGCACTGCCTGTACTTTTTAAACCCAGGGACCTTGACATCACTGTCCAGAATGAAATAACTAACTTTCCAAACTAATAGGCCCAAAAGGCCTTAACAGTCAGGAACTGCACTGAAATAAACAGTGGCAACAAGTCAGGGCTGTCAGAAAAAAAGACACTCACTTTGTGAAAGGAGCCAGGCAAACTTCCTCAACGCTACCAGTGGCAGCAGTCCAGGAAGTGGCACAAGTAGAGCAATATGCACATTTTAAATAATGGGCAGAAACTTCTGCTTCTCAAATCAAATTATACAAAGGAGAACTTAACAAGGCTACCGATGCTAAACCATACCATACATTCTCACAAGTGGCCAGGATAAACCAACATATGAGCCTGACAGTTAAGAATTCTAGCATACATTTCTCTTCTAAACTTATCAAAAACCTTGTCGTCTTGTCAGAATGTGAGTTTCATATTACAAATTATAACAGCTGGAATAACTAAAGCTGCAGATGCTGCATCATGCCTGGAATAAGTACAAAAACTTATACTGAGGAAAGTACATCTGTGCAAATTCAATTTACCATTACAGTAGACATTTAAATGTTCACTGCTGCAGCAGCCTTAGCTATATGGGTTATATTGTGCCAAAGATATAACAGGCATCCACTTTCTAAACCTTCAAGGCACCATCCAAACTCCTGAACTGTCAAAGCAGCTCGAGCTGAGATGACTAAAAGAAAGTCTGGGCACAAAACCCTTCAGATCTTTCCTACCAGCAAAGAGGGACTGAGCCCTGAAAGAACAATGTTGGGGAGAAAAAAATAAACATCCACACCATGGTATACAGCACACAACAAAAGACAAAGGGGATGGTTACTACAGCAGTTGTCATTCAAACATCTACTGTTACGGTAAGATCAACAAACTGTACTTTGTGCATGCTATTTAATCAGTGTTTCAGTAGCCTTAGATATATGGCTAGATTACCACAGAGAGCTACATTTGGAAGGTTGAAGAATAGTCCTGGAGACCCTGGAGAATGGTCCTAGCAAAGTTTGAATGGACGTACTTTTACAAAGCTACAAGTTTGTTTCTTTATGTACAGAGGACCAAGCTGCTTTTACAATACTTCAAGAATCCAACCCTTTCCAAAAACCCATAGAGGAAGCCAAAAAGGAGGGGTGGGCCTTAACCCTAGCTGGAATAATTCTGAAATGGAGAGTATAACAAAAGGCAATAACCTGATAACTATTTGGAAAAAATAACTTGTGTACTCACCATAACGTTCCATCTTAGTAGTTATACTTCATTTTCTGCAACCTGTGGGTATTCGGATCCATATCGGATCTGAGCCGGCAACATTTTATCAAGCATCTGCTCCAAGCTCCAAACTCCTCCCCTTACCCACAATCCCTCACCTCCTACCTTCCCTCAGATCGAGTTTGCCACTAATCAAACTATTAGCAACTCAATAACGCTAGCCTAGAACAGGTTTGGGGGAAGGAGGGAGGGACGGTTGCAGAAAATGAAGTACAACTACTCAGATGGAACGTTATGATGAGTACATAACTTCTTTATCTGAAGTAGTTAACTTCATTTATCTGCAACCTGTGGGACAGAGTCCCCAGCTACCAAAACTCCTGGGAGGCCCTCATGGAAGGATATTCCTGAGCACCGCAGAGCCAAAGGATGCTACCTCTCTAGAGACCAAATCCAACTTATGAGAAATAAATGTATGTGACCTTGCACAGGCCGCTGCTGCACAGATATCATCCAGAGAAACCCTAGCCCAAAAAGCAGCAGAAGTTGCCATAGATCTGGTAGAATGAGCTTTAATAGGACCAGGTGGGGATAGGCCTTTATCCCTATAGACTTGCAGTATACATTGTATAATCCCATCTAGTTAAGGAGACATTGGAAATGGCCTTGCCCAAAAAGGGTCTAGAAAAGGACACGAATAATTGATCAGACTTAAGAAATTGTTTAGTCCTGTGTAAATAGAAAGGAAGCTGTCTATGAACATCTAGCAAGTGCAGCTTATATTCACCCTTGTTCTGGACATTTAGAAAGAACACAGGCAGATTAATCATCTAGTTAATATTAGATTCAGAAGCAACTTTTGGTAAGAAAGAAGGGTTCGTACGAAGCAAAACCCTGTCTTTATGAAAGATCAAGTAAGGGGGCACGGCAGACAAAGCTTGGATTCTCAGAAACCTTTCTAGCCAAGGTAATGGCCACTAGAAAAGCTGTCTTCCAGGACAGGAATTTTAAGTCCACTGACGCTGCTGGTTCAAATGGGGGTGTATTCAACGCCTGGAGAACTACAGTAAGGTCCCAAGGATGGACGGAATTCTTAACCGGGGGACGCAAAAGAAAAGTACCTTTTAAAAAGGCCTTGCACAATCTCAGAGAGGCCAGAGCATTCAGATTTTCGCCATGAAAATTGGATATGGCTGCCAGTTGTACTTTCACTGTGGACGAACTAGCCCCTTGTTGGAAAATATAGGACAAAAACTCCAACACTGCAGGAACCGGGGCTGTAAATGGATCTACATTTCTCCGAGAAGCGTTTCCATTTGCTGCAAAAAAAACTTTCCTAGTGGAAGCTTTGTAGGATGCCAGCGGAATACTCTTTACTGAAGATGATAGACCGGGAGTCATAGCGATCAAGGGAACTGGAGCAATCAAGCAGTCAGCTTGAGGCTGCCCAGATCAGGCGGACTGATGCCCGAGGGATGGGAGATGAGATCCGGGCAGGGATCCAGAATCTGTGGAGGAGTTTGAGCATGAGATCAGAGGAAGGGGAACCACACTTGATGTGAGAGAACAGTGCAAATGAGGATCACTTTGCACTGCAGTTGGTAAGCTTTCTGAAGAAACTTTGGAATGAGAGGTAGCGGGGGATAGGCATACAGTAACCCGGGAGGACAAGCATGGATGAGAGCATCTCTGGGGGAGTCCCCTGGGGAGGGGCTCAGAGCGAAGAACTCACTGCACTTCGTGTTGGAAGGAGATACAAAGAGATCGCAAGGGTGACCTCATGCGAGGAAGATCTCTGTTGACTGTTTCAGAGACCACTCGTATGGCATTAGAATAGCCCGACTTTGTCCGCTAAAAAGTTGGGGCATCCCGGGATGTGCGTGGCAGTCAGAAACAGACTGGTGGAAATAGCCCACTCCCACACTCTCATGGCCTCGGGCAGAAAGGGCAAGATCTGGTCCCTCCTTGTTTGTTGATGTACCAGACAACAAACATGTCTGACTGAACTACAATCGTCCCCAGGGGAAGAACAGCGTGAAAGGCTTGCAATGCTAAAAGCACTGCCCTCATCTCCAAAAACACTGATATGCAATCTGGTCTCGGTCTGGGACCACGTGCATTGGACCATCCTTTCCAAAAAGTGCCCCCCTCCACCCAAGCTGCGAGGCATCTGTGGTCACTGTGCCTTGGGCAGGGGATATTAAGAATGGACAACCTGCCAAGATTTCCAGCGATTGCAGACTCTGCTGATCCGTATAGGGTAGTCCATGGGGAGGTCTAACTACGACCACTGAACTGCCAGGGTCCACTGAAGAACCCTCATGTGAAGGCGCGCACATGGAAGAATTGAAATTGCTGTGGCCATGGAGCCTAGGGTTTGGAGAACGTCGCTTGCCCTCGGTGTCCTAGGGCCGAGGATCACTGACACATGGGCCTGTAGATTTTGGACCCTGTGCTGAGTGAGAAAAACTTGCAATAGTAGAGTGCCCAACCGTGCCCCTATGAATTCCAAGGTCTGTGCCGGATTCGAACAGGACTTGGAGATGTTGATGGTAATCCCTAGATTGACTGCAAGATGCAGGAAGGAGTCTCTGGCGATGCAAAGTAGACATTTGGTGGCAGCAGCGAGGAGCCAATCGTCTAGGTAAGGAAACACCTGAATTCCCTGAAGCCTCAGGTGAACCGCTACTACTGCCATAACCTTGGTAAACACCCTGGGGGCTGTGGTGAGAACGAAGGGTAGGGCTTTGAACTGGAAATGATTGGCTCCCAGCCAGAAACGAAGGAATCTCCTGGAGCTTCTGCAAATCTTGATGTGGTAAGTAAGCATCCTGGATGTCTATCAAGCACATCCAGTCGCATTCTCGGAGGTAAGGTAGAATGGACTGAAAGGTGACCAGACAATTTCTGCTTGGCTACAGACAGGTTCAGGGTCGACAGGTCCAATATGGGTCTGAGGTCCCCCATCTTTTTTTGGCACTAAAAAAAACCTGGAGTAAACGCCTGATCCAGACTGATCTGGGAGGACCGGTTCGATGGCCCGATTGTAAAGCAGCTTTGAAATTTCGTGCACTGCGGCCTCCCTTTGAGCGGGTGGAACATCCAGGAGGTGCTTTGATTAGATGGGTGGGGCAACTAACGGGATGGAGTATCCTCAGGAAATTATTTGGAGTAACCAACGGTCCGTCGTAATGGGCTCCCAAACCGTTAGGCACATTGACAATCTTCCCCTGACTGTCTCCAGAGTACGATAGTCGGACAACCCCTCAGGGTTGCTGCTCAGGCCTGTCCGAGAAGGTCTCCCTAGACCCAAAGTTCCTCGGACCACCTTTGCCTCTGGGGCAGTGTCTGTCTTGTCCCCCTCTTCCTCTAGGGGACAAGTTGTCCTGAGTGTCCTGGGAAAACTGAGATTTTCAGAACCACATCTTCTTATGTCCTCTCCGATTCCTAGAAAAAGGATCTTTGAGGGCTAGAGAAGCGGACTCAGATGGCAGAGTGTTTTCCAGTCATTCTCGCTATGGACTAAGGTGTCACGAACTGTCTTCCCAAACAGGGAGGAACTGTCAAAGGGAGCATTTGTGAATGACACCTTGAAGGGGTCAGAGAAGTGACAGTCTGAGCCAAGCGTGCCACCTCGTAGCTAAGCCGGTCCCAGCCATCCTAGCCGCTCCTTCCGTGGCATGGGAAAGACGACGCATGGACGTGTCTGAAATGGATTTCAGAGTCGACATTTTCTCTGAGAACAGTCACTTGTCCTCTGGCAAGGACTCTGGGGCCAACACAGCGAATTCCGTGACCAGGTCTTGCTGGAGTAGAATGACGTGTGCCAAATAATTCAGCGCTCTTATGGAAAATGTCGCAGAAGAAAAGACTCTCTTCCCAAAGCGATCCACCACCTTAGACTTTTGTCCGGAGAGTGGACCAAAGAACTTTCCTGAGCCAGTTCTCTCTTGGTGGCATCTGCCACCACCATAGCATCCATAGGGGATCACTTGTACCAGTCTGTCTGTGGGAGGAGAAAGGATCCTGTCTGGGCGTTTGGGTATTGGCTCTATGGTGTCAGGCTCTTCCATTAGTGTATTTTATTACCACGTGGGCATAGATCTGCAGGAGGGGCCACCCAGGATGTAGATGGGCCCGTGCCAAACTCCTCCAGGAATACAGACTCGTCCATAGAAGGTTTTGGGGCTGACCAACCTCCCCTTTGGCGGAGGATTTCCATGATGTCTCCCAAAGGAGACCTCCTCGGGAGGAGACCTGGGGAAACCCTCACCTTCATCCAAATCAGTATCTTCTGTGAGGGACTTAGGGGAGTCCATGTGCCTCCTCTTACCCGAATGCTTATGGGGGGGCCTCCGCAGTGGGAGACTCTGAAGAGGGCTGGAAAATCATGGGGGGGGGGGTTCCACAATGCGATCCACATGGGGGCCCTCTAAAACGGGCTGTCCCTGGGACAAGCTGATGGGAGTCATGACAAAAACCACGGCAGCCTGGGCGGAGCCCAAGGCAATGGGCTGGGGTCTCAATCCCGGGGAGAGAACCCTCTCCACCATGTCGAAGGCTTAAGGAGAGTGCACCTCCTTGGCAATTAGCAAGAAGTTCTCTCCGGCTCCGTGGTGAGGATCGGAGCAGAGGCCAAAGTAGCCAGGGTTCCAAAGGAACGGCTCAGATCCAACAAAGTTGGAGCCGAAGAAATCTCTGTTCCCTTGGATCCGGCTCCCTGTTCTCGGCCCCGGGAGTTGATCGGATCCAAAGTCTGATCAGAGGAACTCAAGGTAATGGCCGGCGTCGAGGTTGGAGGAACAGTAACCATAAACCCCGAAACTGCAGGTCGGATCTGGGAAGGAGAGAGAGCATGGAAGAAGGGCATAGAGGTTCCCGCTCTGGCCGGAGAAGGGCCTGGCAAGACTCCCATTTGGATCCGAATGAATCTCCGCATCATCCTGTCCACGTCAAGCTCCTACAGACTCTGAATCAATCACGAGGAGGCAACCGACTCGGATCTGGCCTTGTGAGAAGACCTTGAAGAAAGCCTCTGGTATGAAGGCTCCAGGGAGAACCTCAGGGAATGGAGCCGAGGAGAAGTGGTCCTTACAATTTTTGAAGGTGAACTGGGAAATGGCTCCCGCTCAGGAGATAGCTTGCAGTGCTTTTCCGCCCTTTTCTTTCTCTCTCGTTCTTTGATTTAGTTCCCGCTTCAGCAGGCTTAGAGGGAGGTAGAGTCCCAGCCTGCGGTGGGGGGGGTTGTGGTTGGCTACTGTAGCGGATGTCGAGGACGTTGTGTCTAAAGCAGAAACTGGTAGCAGGCCCTTAGCTACCAGTTTCGCCTTCCTCTCTTAAGGCACCGGGGATGAACCCTGCACACACCGTACATGGCAGACTAAGGTGGGGAACACGCAGGCAAATAACACAATGCGGGGTCATCAGCCGGTGAAAGCTTGTGGCCACACACTGCATTTTTTTAAACATTGGTTTTGGCTGGTCAGCAATAAACACACTCCACTCAGCCAAACACTAAATCAGAAACGCGCACACACACAAGGGCTGATCAGACCTACTCTACCTCAAACACAAACTTTGTAAACTTTTTTTTTATACAACAAACCGAAGAAAAGACGAAGAGGAGGAAGGGTTGCTCACAACTACTCTCACACACTAAATATAACTACCAAAACTTCCACTTACTACATCCAACTTGGAGCTACAGACCACAATGCGTACGCATGAAGCGGCAAACGAGATCTGAGGGGAAGGTAGGGGAGGGGAGGAATTATGGGTAAGGGGAGGAGCCTGGAGCAAATGCTTAATAAAATGTTGCTGGCTGGGATCCGATATGGATCCGAATACCCGCAGGTTGCAGATAAATTAAGTTAACTACTTCATATCTAATTTTTTAGACAGATTGACCCTTTTACCTTCACAAGAAATGAACTGATCCAAAGATCTGAATGATTTAGTTCTGCAAAGATGGCACCAGCATGGTATGTGGACACCCAAATTATGAAATATCCTTGCCCCCAATTTACAGGTTCAGGAAAGAAAAAACAGGAGATGGAGTTTGGCTTAAAAGTAAAATTCAGATACCACTTAGGCAAAGGAGTATTAGATTTCAAAGAAATTCTGTCCCTACAGAAAATGAGGGAGAGTTGACTCACAGTAAAAGCTTGCAACTCTGATATCCTTCCTGCAGAGGTGAGAGCAAATCAGCATAACTGTTTTCCATGTTAAGAACTTTAAGTCAGCTAGATAGCTGATTCAACTGAAGCAAGGGGTAGTGTCTCAAAATTAAGATCCCAGGGAGGGTCTAACAGTCATCTTGGAGACCTCTTATGCAAAACCCCTTTCAAGAACATTGACATTAGACTGCTTTGAAAGAGAAGGATTCATGGGCAGAAAAGTCAAAATAGAAGTTATGTTCTTACCATAACTTGGTATCTGTGTGGTCCAATTTCATTATGCATCACAAATGGGTCTTCAGATGCGATTCTGCCATTTCTTCCAGACATATGATCCAAGACTCAAACTTCTCCCTTTCCCATGATGCCTCAATCCTCTTCAGTTTGCTGGCCCTTCCTAAAAATGGTCATACTACTACTAGATAAAAAAAGTGATCAACCAGAGCCCAAACTAAACCAGTGGGTTCACTTAGCCTCTAAAATCACTCTCTGCTGTACAAGGAAGGGGGAAGGAGGGTGGGATGCGATACATAATGAAGCTGGACAACACATCAAGCTATGTTAAGAACATAACTTCTAATCTCATGTTATCCATTTCATTATGCATTACGAATGAGTCAGAGTCCTCAGCTACAGAAATCCTGGGAGGACCTCAAGGAAGAATTTGCCTGAGCATCGTGGAACCAAAGGATGCTCTCTTCCTGGAAATAATGTCCAACTTGTGATGCACAAACATATGAGCTGTGGTGCAAATTTCATCATTTGGGGCTTTTGCAGAGAAGGTGGATGAAGTAGACATAGAACTGGTAGAGTGGGCTATAACTGGACAGAGAAGTTGCTTGCCTTGTTGAGAATAAACTGCAGAAATACAATCCATAATCCATTTCGCCAAGGTAACCTTAGATACAGCCTGACCTACCCTATTTGGGGGAAAAGTCAATGCAAAAGTTATGTACCTACCATAATGTTCCATGTTTGTTGTCCTTCATCACCTTCCTTCTTGCTGGTTGGGTTTGGAGCCGTTCGGCCGTTTTACTATAGCTCGAGAGCTTATACTGGCTCAAGGCTAAACCCTATCCCAACATGCCTAGTGGTAGCTACCCAGATCTATTTTAAGATAGCCCGCACCAAATCATAAAAGCAAAAATGCAAATTTTACTAAGCTCTTACACAAAAGGAAAACTTGCGTATAAAGTGAACAATCCACATGCAAAGGTTAAAGAGGAAAAAGGAACAAAGCATGGTCAACTAACCTGGCATATCAACAGGAAACTCAGCCAGTGTAACCAATGAAGGAATTCCTCTCGATCCTCCAGGAAGGGGGAAGGAGGGGGTGGGAGAGCAAGAAGGAAGGCAAGATGAAGGACAACAAACATGGAACGTTATGGAAGGTACATAACTTCTTTATGGTATGTTGTCCCCATCTCGCCTTCATTCTTGCTTGTTTGGACAGCGCCCCCAGCACCTGATTCTTCGGTGGCTCACTGAACAAACTCTTCAGGACCGTGGAACTAAAGGATGCTCTGTTCCAGACCACCACATCCACTTTAATGAGTGATAAAGGTATGAGGATTTGTCCATGTTCCTGCTGCACAGATTGAATCTAAAGGCAATTTGGCTTGGAAAGCAACAGAGGTAGCCAAGGACCTGGTTGAGTGCCCTCTGGCTTTCCCTGGAACTTTTTGTTATGCAAATCATAAGTATAGCGGATTGTGTCTGACAGCCACTTTGGTAAGGTCACTTTTGAAACTGGAGAAAGTACAGTTGTGTACACTTAAACGTAGATGTTGAAATGTATTCACTGTTGCAGTCATCACATTTGGGTTACCTGCCTGCAGGTAGCCCTCAGAGGGGCTGAATACCAGAGTCTTGGATTCCTGCATCGGATGCTGTCTCTTCTTCCATGACGCCAGGTCGTCAGGGGGTATAAAACACGCAGCAGAGGCCATTACATCAGTTTTCCTTGCCCCAGATGTCAAGTGCCCCCACAATGAAAAGCAGTTATATGTTATGTTACACCTCCATCAAAAAGCAAAAGCACCAGAAAAATTAAATATACCAAACAAGAAGGAAAGTTAGAGCCAAGAGAAGTCAGGGGGCTGGAGGGAGGGTAACCAGGACTGCAACAGTGAATACACTTGAACATCTACATTTATGGTAAGTGTACACAACTGTACTATGTTCTTCGCGTTTCACTGTTGAAGTCATCATATTTGGGTTGATTCCCAAAGCTAAGGAAGGGAGGACGACGCAAGAGAGCATTAGGGCCAGCTAATAAGCCCTGCAAGACTGCAGTGGCAAAACCTGTTGTGGATTTAAAAAAAGAAGCATGTGGTAATGCTTGGTGAAGGTAGGTACAGAGCTCCAGGTAGCAGCTTCTATGATGTCCCTGGGTAGGGAACTCCTCTGAGAAAGGGCTGTAGAGGTAGATGCAGCCTTGGTGGAATGTGATCTTTTCCCCTGTGGGGTAGGTTTTCCATGGTGCTTGTAGCAGAAATGGATGCAATGGGCCATCCATTTCGAAATGATTTGCTTTGAAATGGCCTTCCCCCCTTGCTCCTGCAGCAAAGCCAACTAGCAGCTCCTCAGATTCTGAGAGGTTAAGTCCTGTCCAAATAAAATCCAAGTTGTATGTGCATGTTCAGAGAGCGCAGTATTCGTTCTCCTTTGTTTTGTGGATTAGGGAAGAAAGTAGGCAAGTGAATGGACTGATTTAGGGCCCCACTAGACACCACCTTGGGCATAAAGGAAGGGTTGGTCCCGAGGGAAACCCTGTCTGCATGGAACATAATAAAGGGTTCCACTGCCATGAGGGCCTGTAAATCAGACACTTCTTGCTGAAGTGATGGCTAGAAGGAATGCTGTTTTCCAAGAAAGGAATTTCAACTCTGCTGTTGCGGCTGGACTCAAAGGGAAGGAGAGTGAGCTTTTCCAATACAAAGTTAAGGCCCCAGGCTGGAGTAGGGGCTCTCCTGGGGGGTCTTAAATTTTTGGCCCCTCTAAGGAATTGTTTTAGCAGAGGGTGAGATAAGAAGGATAATGAGCTGAAATGGCAGAGGCATGAATTTTAATTCACGAGAAGGATAGGCCCTTGTGGAGCATTTCTGTTAAGTACTGAAGAATATGAGGTAAGCAGGGCACCGTTGTGCCAATCCCCTGAGTCTGGTTCTAGGAACACTCTTTTCCACTTTTCAGCATAGGATTTTCTAGTACTTGGCCTCCTCGCCTCTAGAATGACATCTAGCACCTGCTTACTGAGGGATGCTATTGGAGAGCTCAAGGAATTAGTCAAGTTGCAAGGTTCAGGGTTTGAAGCTGAGGGTGCAGAATCTGGCCCGGGTCTGAGGCAGGTGCCATGGTTCCAGCAGTGTCATACTGTGCAAGAGGGGGTACCAATGCTGGTGTGGCCAGTCTGGTACAATCAGTATTGTCCTTGACTTGTCCCATTTGATCTTTAGCAGAACCTTCGAAAGTAGAGGCAGAGGGGGAAAGGCATAAACAGAGAGGCTTTCCCAGGTAAAGGACAGGGTATCCACTTTCCAAGATTGACTGTGGGAATTCCTTGTGCAGAATTTATCCAATTGGTAGTTCTGAGGGGAGGCAAGCAGGTCCATGTCTGGAGTCCCCCCATTTGTTCAAGAGGTTAAATATTTTTGGTTCCAGTTTCCATTCGTGGGGGGTCCATGAGATTTCTGCTTAAGTCATCTGCCAGTGAATTTAGCTTGCCTGGCAGGAATTGAGCTTGTAGGTGCACTTGGTAGCTCAAGGCTGGGTTCCACAGAGCCATGGCTAGTCTGCAGAGAGGGTACGAGTGGGTTCTCCCCTGCTTATGTACCACATAACTGTGGTGTTCTGTCTTTACCAATAGTTGTCCTGGAAAAATGCGGTCTTTGAAGGCTGTCGGGGAATTCTGTACAGCTAACATTTCTTATTTGTTGATATGCAGGTGCATCTGTCTCTGGTTCCATTTGCCCTGAATGCACTGCCCTGCCAAGCGAGCCCCCCATGTATAGTCTGATGTGTCTGTTATGGTTTGGGCAGCAGGGGGCAGTGTGAAAAGGAGCTCCTTGTGGTAGCAGGCCTCTGCCCACCAAAGGAACTCTGTCTTTATACAAGGAAAGTACAGTTTTGTACCGACCATAAATGTAGATGTTCGAGTGTATACCCTGCTGCAGTCATCACACTTGGGTTATCCTATCGTCAGGCTGTCCCGCAGTCGGCCCGAATTACAAAGTCTTGGTCCGGCGTCGGTTGCTGTCGCTTCTTCCCCGACGTCAGTGCGCCAGGGGGTATATAGGAGGCATCCGATGCCATTTTCTTCAGTTTTTCTTGCCCCAGATGTCAGGTGCCCCCCCAAAATGGTGGTCAGTAGATAGTACCAATAATAAAAGTTTAGCACAAACAAAACATCCCTCCAGCTATAAGCAAATACACCACAAAGGTAGTATCAGATTTTAAAGCATTGAAAGGTTTTAGTTAGGTCAGAGGGGATGGAGGGAGGGTAACCTGGACTGCAGCAGGGTATACACTCGAACATCTACATTTATGGTAGGTACAAAACTGTACTATGTTCATCGTGTTACCCTGCTGCAGTCATCACACTTTGGTAGAATCTGAAAGCTAAGGATGGGAGGTGGAGTCAAACATGGTTAGAGGAGGCTAGAAGGCCCTGCAGAACTGCAGTGGCGAAGCCAGCTCTAGTCTTAGAGTAAAGTGGTAAGTGATAGTGTTTGGTGAAGGTGTGTACTGAACTCAAGTTGCAGCTTCCAAAATATCCTTGGTTGGCACCCCCCTGAGGAAGGCTGTAGATGTAGCTGCTGCCCTTGTAGAGTGGGGCCTTATGCTAGCAGGAAATGGTTTTCCATGGTGGGTGTAGCAAAAACGAATGCTATGTCCTATCCATTTGGAAATGGTCTGTTTTGAGACAGCCTTTCCTTGTGAAGCTGCAACATAGGATAGAAAGAGCTGGTCAGATTTTCTGAAAACCTTAGTTTTATCCAAGTAGTAATGTAGTTGCCTGTGAATGCCCAAGGAGTGCAGGAGTCTTTCTCCTTTGTTCTGTGGATTTGGAAAGAAGGTGGGTAAATGGACGGTTTGAATTAGAGCCACACTGGATAACACCTTAGGCATAAAAGGAGGGGTTAGTTCGTAGAGAAACTCTGTCTTGATGAAAAAGGAGGAAAGGCTCTACTGCCATTAGTGCCTGAAGCTCTGAGACTCTTCTGGCTGAAGTTATTGCTAGCAGCAGGGCAGTCTTCCATGATATAAACTTTAAGTCAGCTGAGAAAGCTGGTTCAAAAGGAGGTAGTGTTAAGTTTTTCCAGAACAAAATTGAGGTCCCAGGTTGGTGTAGGTGCTTCTCCTGGGGGGCCTAATATTTTTGGCCCCTCTGAGAAAATGCCTTAGAAGCGGGTGTGAAAATAAGGGAGGATCCATGTTGTAGTGGGCTGAAATAGTTGAGGCGTGGATTTTAATAGATGAAAAAGAAAGTCCTTTGTGTAACATCTCAGTTAAATATTGTAGAATCTGAGGTATGTGTGGCTGAAGGGTATTTTGGCCTTTAGCTTGGTTCCAGGCACAAAACCTTTTCCATTTGTCCGAGTAGGCTTTCCTGGTGCTGGGCCTCCTGGCTTCTAGAATAACATCCATAACAGCTTGAGGAATAGGAGCTGGCTGGTTGCTTAAGTGATCTGCCATGCAGCCAAATTTAAGGTTTTGAGCTGGCTGTGTCGAATCTGACTGTCTTGCTGTGTGAGCAAATGAGTAATTTGTGGTAAAATCCATGGTGGGCCCTGGGTCATATTCCTTAAAAGTGGGTACCAGTGCTGGCGTGGCCAGTCCGGGGATATGAATATCATTCTGGGTCTCTCCATCCTGACTTTCAGCAGCACCTTTGTGAGAAGGGGCAATGGAGGGAAGGCATATACTGTCAGGTTTTTCCAACTGAATGAGTGTGCGTCCACTTTCCAAGCTTGATGGTGAAGTGTCCTTGTACAAAATTTTGTTAGCTGATAGGTTTATGTCTGGGTGCATGTCTGGGTGCCCCCATTTTTGAGTTATCATTGCAAATACTTGTGGATCCAGTTTCCACTCGTGGGGATCCATGATGTTTCTGCTTAGTCTGCCAATGAGTTTTTTCCTGGCAGGAATTGGGCTTGTAGCTGAACTTGGTAAGCCAGTGCTGTGTTCCACAAGGTCATTGCTTGACTGCATAGAGGGTAGGAGTGTGTACCCCCTTGTTTGTTTATGTACCACATTACTGTGGTGTTGTCCGTCCTTATTGTAAGCTGCCCTGGATGTAAGAGGTCCTTGAAGGCTGTCAGGGCATTCTGTACAGCTAGCATTTCTTTTTGATTGATGTGCAGATTCCTTTGATCTGCAGTCCATATGCCTTGAACACACTGTCCTGCCATGTGTGCCCCCCAGGCATAATCCGATGCATCTGTTGTCATAGTTTGCCTGGCTGGGGGCAAGGTGAAAGGCTGACCCTTGTTGAGGTGACATGCCTGTGACCACCATAGAAACTCCCGTTGTAGGCAAGGAATGAGAGATATCATTGTGTCCAAGCTGTGGCTGTGTTGAGACCATACGCTTTTTAGATACCACTAATTTCCTCATATGCAGTTTTGCAAATGGTATTAGTAGTATGCAAGATGCCATGAAGCCCAAGGCCTGCAGAAATTTTCTTGCAGGGAGTTGGGTCTTTGTTGCCATTGTTCTGAAGTATTGAGTCAGTTGTAGTTTGTCTGGCGTCAGATAAGCCACCTGGGCCATTGTATTCAAGCTGGCACCCAGGAATGTCATATTTTGTGAGGGTACTAGTTTTGATTTTTCGTTTACTGTGTACCCTAGGCAACTTAGGTGTTTTACAAAAGCCAGATGTTGTAAGAGAATGTCCTTGCTTTCTGCTTGGTTGAGGCAGTCGTCCAGGTATGGGTATATTTGAATTCCTCTGTCTGCAGTATGCAATTACTGGTGCCAGGCATTTTGTGAAGACACTGGGCGCAGTGGATAAGCCAAAGGGCAGTGCAGAGAATTGGTAATGGGTTGAACCTGCAATGAAACGGAGGTATCTTCTGCAATTTTGTCTGATAGGGACATGCAGGTATGCCTCCTTGATGTCCAACGTTACTAGCCATGCTTTCTTGCCCAACAAGGGAAGAAGCTGCTGTAGTGTTAGCATCTTGAATTTGGGTACTTGTAAGAAGGTGTTTAGAATTGAAAGGTCCAGAATGGGTCTCCAAGCATTGTCCTTTCTGGGGACTAGAAAGAGCCGTGAGTAAAATCCTTGGCCTTGCTCCCATGTAGGTACCAGTTGAATGGCTCTCATGTCCATGAGAGCTGTAATTTGTTTTTGTGCCTCTGCCAGTTGATTTTGTGGCAGGTTTGGCACTCCTCTTATCACTGGCAAGGTGTGGAAATGGAATCTGTATCCTTGTGAAATAATGTCTAGGACCCATTTGTCCTTTGTGACGATGCGCCAGTTGTCTGTAAAAAGTGCTAATTTTCCTCCCAAGGGAGCTGCCAAGAGAGTTTTGCTTGGCAATTTGAGGTTTAAGTCATTGTGTTTGCCTTCTAGTAGTTTGGGACCTGTCTTCTCCTCCCTTCTGTGTTGCAGTGCCCCATTGTCGAGGTTTGTAATGTGTTTGTGCTTGCACTCTGCCCCTTGGGCATCTGTATTTACCCCTCTGTGGTCTGTCAGTAGCTGGAAAGGACCAATTTTTTGTTGGCCAATTTCTGCTGAACCGTGGGAGCTGAACCTGTAAGAAATCTTTGACCGTCTGCATAGATTTTGCCTTATCCTCCATTTTCTTTAAGACTTCTTCTGCTTTAACCCCAAATAGGACATCCTGCTGTAAGGGAGCATCTAGTAACTTTGCTTTAACATGATCAGGCACAGTTTGTTCCTTAAACCAAGCATGCCTACGTATAACAGACCCAGTAACAGCTGCTCTACAGGAAGCTTCCAAGGAATCAAATCCACATTGTAAAGTATGTTTGCCCACCTGTTCAGCTGCATGCAACAGATCCTGCATTTCCTTCAATTCAGACTGTTGAGGGTGTGTGCTCATCTTTTGTTTTATTTGAGACATTAGGAATTGCTGGTATTTAAGCATGTGAAATTGACAATTTAGTGCTCTCATAGCTAGAGTGGCTGAGGTGTAAACCTTCTTCCCCCACCTATCTAGTGCTCTGGAGTCCCTTTCAGAGGGTACCGGATTTTTAGCCATGGAAGATTTAGCCCCTTTGGGACCCTGGGAGATAGCCTCTGGGTCAGCAACAGGGCTTTTGTAAAGGAATTTGTGAGAGTCAGGCACTCTATAGTATCTATCTGGTTTGGCTGGAGCAGGAGGCAGAGAATCTGGATTTAGACTAGATTCTAAGTAAACATCATCCACAATGTCTAAAACTGGGGGGATAGCAAGTGGACTGTGCTGGGGGAGTAAAAAACTCTTGAGCCTTTTCTTTGAGTCGGAATAGTCCTGACCTTCCCAGTAGAAATGTTCCCTCATGGTATGTAAGGTCTCCCCAAAGGAGTAGTCTTCAGGGGGAGAAGCTGAGGGAATGGAATCCTCAGCATCAGAATCTTCATAAGGGGGAAAGCAGTAATCTTGTTCCTCAGGGGAGCATGAGGGAAATAGACACTTTATCAGAGGAGGCATAATCCTCCTCTTGTCTAGGCCTTTTGCCGGGTGGGGGTTGGGAACCCCTGATTTAAGAAATCAAATCTTCAGCCATTTTAAGCATCTGTTTCTTGGGCATGGGGCCTTGAACTGGAGACTGAAGTGCAGTCTTTTTTTGGTTTTAGAGGAGTCTTAAGCTTAGGATACGGTTTTATGGTGAGAGTCGTCGGTCTGAAGACTCCTTCAGAAACTGAAGGCGATCCTGCAGCACCGGCTTCTCCTTCTGCAATGTCGTCTTTAAAGCCTAAAGAAAATGGCTGAGTCGGCCCAGAACTCTCCGCCAGAGAATCCGAAGCGGTCTGGGGTTCCAATTCTGCAGTAGCCAGGGGCTGCGTAGGCACCTCACTGAAAACGAGTGAACCGGCGACCGGCCCAGCCGAGGCCTCGGAGTCTGGCTTGGATCTAGGCTGCCTGTCCTTATCTTTGCGTTTTTTGTGCACGCCAGTAGTCAGTTGCTCCGACGGCATAGTGTAATTAAATTTTCTACCGAAGTAATGTCGTGCAAAATCAAAGCGTCGCTTGATAGTTCGCTTATTAAACCTAGCACAAAACAGGCAACCAGTGACGTCGTGGTCTGGGCCTAGGCAAGGTATATAATAAGAATGAAAATCTTTGAGGTATTTGCTTCCCACAAGAAATACAATTAACTTTTTCTGACATCGGTCTGAGGCAAGAAAAGTTTCCAACTGGGTACTTAGCTTTATTGAAGACTTCGGATCTGAAATTAGACTTCGAAAATCTCAGGAGTCGACCGACCGGCACTTGCGAACTGCTTCTGCTTCGGGCACCACGCGGCAAGAAAGATGGCATCGGATGCCACCTATATACCCTTGGCGCACTGACGTCAGGGAAGAAGCGACAGCAACCAACGCCGGACCAAGACTTTGGAATTCGGGCCGACTGCGGGACCGCCTGACGACAGGATAACCCAAGTTTGATGACTGCAGCAGGGTAACACGATGAACATAGATAGGAATCCCTTATTCCAGGTCCTGAGAATGTTGACACCATAGGCTTTTTAGATACCATTGTAGTTTCCTCATATGCAGTCTTGCATATGGAATTAGTAGAATGCAAGAAGCCATGAACCCCAGGGCTTGCCGAATTTTCCTTGCAGATAGCTGGAGTTTCGTGGCCAATAGTTTGAAGTAGGTTGTCAAATGAACTTGTTCCTCTGGAGTGAGGAAAGCCATCTGGGAAGTTGTGTTCAAGCTTGCTCCCAGGAATACAATCTGTCGGCAGGGTACTAGGTGAGATTCCTTCTCATTTACAGTGTACCCCAGAGAGGTTAGAAGTTTCTTTACAAATGCCAGATGTTGTAATAGCAAGTCCTGGCTTTCTGCCTGAATCAGACAATCGTCCAAGTATGGGTACATTTGAATATTTCTCTGCCTGTAAAATGCAATGGCTGGAGCTAGACACTTTATGAATACCCTGGGCGCAGTAGATAAGCCAAAGGGAAGTGCAGAGAACTGATAGTGCATGGAGCCTGCTCTGAAGCGTAGGTATTTCCTGCAAGATTCCCGTATTGGAATGTGTAGGTAAGGCTTCCTTTAAGTCTAAGGTTTCCAACCAGGCATCTTTGCCTAGCATAGGAAGAAGCTGTTGAAGTGTTAGCATTTTGAATTTTGGGATTACCAAAAAGGTGTTTAGAATAGAGAGGCCCAGGATAGGACGCCAGGAGCTGTCTTTTCTGGGTACCAGAATAAAACCGTTGTCCCCTTTGTTCTGCTGGGACAGGTTGAATAGCCATGATACTTATAAGAGACAGAACATGCTATTGGGCCTCCGACCACTGATTTGGAGGTAGGTCTGGACAACCGTTTGGGGTTGGTAGGGAGTGGAAGTAGAATCTGCATCCTTGGGAAACTATATTCAAAACCCATTTGTCCTGGCTAATAAGTTCCCTGTTTTTTGAATGCAAGATGTGCTTTCCTCCTAAGGGAGCAGGTAGTTGGGGAGGGTTAAGGTTAAGTCATTGTGCCATTTTTCCGTAAGGGGTGGTTTGCTACTCCCTGCTTTGGAAGTGGGAGCCCCCAACTGCTAAGACCTGTGCACAGTCTGAGGACTGTAACCTAGGTGGTCTGCTGTTCCTGGGTTTGGACTGAGAGGGCCTGGAAGAGACTGGAAAGGACTAGTTCTTTGAAGGCCAATGTCTACTAAATCTGTGAGGCTGTACTTGTAGGAAATCTTTAAGTTTGCATAGATTTAGCTTTTTCCTCCATCCTTTTGAGAACTACTTCTGCTTTGTTGCATAACAGGCGGTCTTGGTTTAAGGGAGCATCCAGTAATTTAGCTTTAACATGATCTGGCAGGTTTTGCTCCTTAAGCCAAGCATGCCTTTTAAGTACAGACCCAGTGATAGCAGCCCTGCAAGATGCTTCTAAAGAGTCAAAACCACATTGCAAAGGATGTTTACCAACTTGTTCTGCAGAATGCATAAAATCCTGCATTTCTTTGCATTCAGCACAGTCAGGAATCAATCATTTTCTGTTTAAGTAGTCCCATAATATATGCTGCTGGTAATTTAACATATGAAACTGGCAATTTAAAGCCCTAATGGATAAAGTAGCAGAAGGGGTAGGGTGTTTGGCAGCAGTAGCCTTAATGCCTTTTGGTCCATGGGAAATGGTCTTTGGATCCGCAGTAGGATTCTTGAAGACAGACTTGTGAGAGTCAGGCACTAATACCTGTCAGGCTTTCCGGGAGATGGAGGTAAAGTGTCTGGAGAAAGGCTACATTCCAAGAAGGTATCCTCTACAATGTCCAAAACAGGAGGGATAGCTAAAGGCCTGTGTTGAGGAAGGAGTAAAAATTCCCTAAGCCTCTTTTTGGAGTCAAAATAATCCTGGCTTTCCCAACGGAAATGCTCCTAAGAGTGTGCAAGGTTTTACCAAAAGAAAAAATTCTTCTGGAGGGGAAGCAGAGGGAATGGAATCCTCTGCATCAGAATCCTCATAGGTAGAGAAGGGCAAATCCTGGTAATCAGAAGAATCGGAAGGAAAATCAGTTCTAGGTCTCAGAGGGGGAAGGCTGGCTTCCCCTAATTAAGGTAATAAGGTCTTCAGCCATTCTAACCATTTGTTTTTTAGGCATATGGGCCTGAGCATGTGGTTTGTACGTCTGTTTTCTAGGTGTGGAGCGAGTTTTAGGCCAAGATGAA
Organism: Protopterus annectens; assembly: GCF_019279795.1. Classification (NCBI taxonomy): domain Eukaryota; kingdom Metazoa; phylum Chordata; order Ceratodontiformes; family Protopteridae; genus Protopterus; species Protopterus annectens. Next base: position 1,686,643,667 of record NC_056739.1, on the reverse strand, counting down.
GATGGCGTTGGTTTAACATGCAAATCTGTAGGCCTGAATACTCCCTCAGAAGCCGGTGCCTGCACAGTGGCTCTGGACCCATCCAAGGTAGAGACATCCGCAGGTTCCATAGACAAAGAAGCATCTCACGGCATACCTGATTCCGAATGGGTCGCGGTAGAGGCCTGCGAATCTGAAGTAACGAGTATCAGGGGCTGCAAAAGCACCTCACTGAGTACTGGCGACTAGCTTAAAGGAAGCATCGTCTGCAGTTTTGGACCTATGCGGTCTGTCTGTCTTTACGTTTTTTTTTTCCCCCCGGAAGATCGGTAGTCGGATGGCTTAACGAAACCATTTTGGAGTACTGAATCAGAGTACCAAAATAATTTGCTGCAAAAATAGTCTGACATTGAATAGTTCGGGGGTTGAACAAGGCACAAAACTGGCAGTGAGGGATGTCGTGGTCTGGGTCTAAGCAAGGAATGCAATACGAATGAAAATCTTTATGAGGTATTTGCTTTCCATGGGTAAGACAATTGTTAACTTTTACGGACATCGGTTGGAGCAAGAAAAAGATCCCCAGCGGGGTACTTTATCTTTTTTTGTGAAGACTTAGTTTCTGAAACTTGAAAACAAAAATTTCAGGAGTCGGCCGACCAGCACTTGTGAACTGCTTCTGTTTTGGGCACCACACGGCAAGAAAGACTGATGCAATGGCATCAGCTGCATGTTTTATACCCCCGACGGCCTGATGTCATGGAAGAGAGCATCCGACACAGGAATCCAAGACTCCGGCATTCAGGCCGGCTGAGGGCTACCTACAGGCAGATATAACCCAAAAGTGACTACTGCAACAGTGAAACACGAAGAACATACTTGTTTATTGACAGCAAAGGATACAAACAATTGATCTGGTTTTCTAAAGTCCTTGGTCCTGTGTAAATAAAAGCGCAATTGTCTATGAACATCCAATTGGTGGAGTCTATACTCTGCCTTGTTGCCATAATTGGTGAAGAATACAGAAGCTCGATGGACTGATTTAAATTATACTCTGAAAACAGCTTTGGTAAGAAGGAGGGATTGGTTCAGAGAGAAACTCTTTGTGAAAGATGAGATACGGCAGCCAAATAGATAAAGCGTGTAATTCAGAAAAACGTCTAGCTGAGGTGATGGCAATCAAGAAGAGGGTTTTCAAAGACAAATTTCAGGGGACGAGATGATGCTGGTTCAAAGGGTGGAAGAACCAGATAGGCTAAAACAAAGTTCAGGGTCCGGGGGGGGGGGGGGGGGGGTGTAGGAGGTTCTCTTACCGGGGGGCTGTAAAAGGGTTGTATCTCGTAAGAATGCTTTGCACAGCTTATGGGACATTATGTTAGAGCCCAACTCTCTCACATGAGAATTGGAGATGGCAGCCAGTTGGATCCTAATGGTAGCTGCAGCTGCTCCTCATTCAAACATTTCAGCCAGGAAATAAAGAATCTTGGAAACAGGAGCAGTGAAGGGATCAATATCATTATTCTTTGCCCAATAAGAGAACCTCTTCCATTTGCTAGTATAAATCGTTCTGCTAGTGAGCTTGTGAGAAGACATCAAAATATGCTGTAATGCCAGGGAGCCTGGCTAAGACTGGAAGTGGAGAAAGCAAGCTGTCAAGCTTGAGAGTTTGGAGGGAGAGGTGGAGCATGCCCGACTGATGCATCAGGAGGTCCAAAACTGGGTCCAGTATCCAAGGCTCCACTTGTAGATGGCGGAGAAATGGGAATCATATCTGATGAGGCCAGTGAGGAGCAATGGGGATGAGCTAGCAACCCCAGTGACTTTGCTTTCTGAAGTACCTTGAGGAAAAGGTAGAAAGGCATAAAGTAGTCCCGGAAGCCAATCGTGAACAAGTGCATCCCTGGGTGACTGTCCCAGTGAGGGGACTAAGCCAAAGTAGCTGCTGCATTTGTTGCCGAGGCGAGTGGCAAAAAGATCACAGCATGGCTGGCACCATGTGCGAAAAATCAAGTCTGCAACTTTTTGCTTCAGGGACCACTCATGAGGCATGAGGATAGCCCTTCTGAGCCTGTCCACTATCACATTGGATTTCCCAGGAATGTGTGTCACAATGAGAAAACATTGGGAAGACATCGCAAATTACCATACTCAAAGGGCCTCCCGATACAAGGGGTAACATCTGGTCCCGCCCCATTTGTTGATATACCATACCACTGACATATTGTCTTGTCTGAACTGCAATAGCTCCGGTAGGCAGAGTCTTGAAGTGCTTACACCAGAAGCACTGCTCTCATCTCTCGAACATTGATGTGCAAGTGGTACTTGTGTGGCTGCCACATTCCTTGGACAGTCTGTCCCAGATAATGCCACCCCCACCCTATCTGGGAGGTGTCCGTGGTCACTGTGGCTACTGGATGGGTGTCTGGAAAGGGTCTGCCCAGAGTACCTGGAGGGAGACAAGCCACCATACCAAGTCCTTTTTTGCAGGATTGCATGATAGACATCATATGTGACGCTGGTAAATCCTGGAATGACCACTGAGCAAAAACAAGCCACTGCAGAATTCTCATGTGGAAGCGAGCCATAGGGACGGAGTAGTTGCTGCAACCATTGAGCCAAAGACAGTCAATACCTCTCTTGCCTGAAGTCTCTTCTTTTTCATGAGGAATGAAACTTGCTGACGAATGGTTGACACCCTGTCTTGAAGGCAGCTTTGCTATCATGGCTCTTGTATCTAGATCTGCCCCTATGAAGGCAATAGACTGACAAGGCAACAAGCCAGACTTTTTGTAGTTTATGGTGATGCCTAGCTGGGAACAGGTTTGAATTGTGTAGTCCCATGCTTTAATCAGTTGATGCTCAATGGCAGCAGTGAGGAGCCAGTCGTCTAGATATGGAAACACCTGGAATCCTAGACGTCTCAGGTGAACAGTGACCACTGCCATACACTTGGTGAACACTCTGGGGGCTGTGGCGAGACCAAAGGGCAGAGCTCTAAACTGAAAATGACTGGCTCCCAGCCGGAAGCATAGGAATCTCATGGATTGCCTGTCCATTTTTATGTGGTAGTACACATCCTGGAGATCAATGGAGCACATCAAATTGTCCTGACCCAAAAAGGGAAGAATGGACCTGCAGCGTTACCATCCAGAACTTCGCTTTTTTTTACAGATTTGTTTAGCCTGCTGAAACCCAAGATGGGTCTCCAGTCCCCTGTCGTTTTTGGAACTAAAAAGAACCTTGAGTAAGTTCCAGATTCAATTTGGTCTTCAGGGACTTCTTTGATGACTTTTTTTCTAGCAATCTTTGTACTTCCAAGATTGCTTGATCCCAAAGACTGGGTGGAGCCATCTGGGATTAAACATTTTGTTCTAGAGGGGGGGTAACTGGGAAAAGGGACTTTTGTAACCCTTGGATATTACTGACAGTACCCATGTATCTTTTGTAATAGTTTGCCAGGCTGTTAGGTATACTGTTGGGCAGACTGTCGGGCCTCCCTAAAGGAGTGCTGGAAGAGCCTAGCAGAGAACACATCTGTCGCCCTGCTGTTGCGGACCCCACTACCGCAAAGCTGGCTCTTCTGTTATGTTTTCCCCCTCTGCCCGAGGGAAAATCCTCCATGTGCATCAGGTGAAGATACCTAGGATTTTCGAAATCACACTTTCCCTTTCTTCTGACCTTTAGGGTAGGGTCTAGATGGAGTGGAAAATGGACTCCTACGGCAGAGAGAGTCTTGCCATCCTTTTCACACCTGGTGAGAGTCTCTTACCTGAGACCCAAACAAGGATGAGCCATCAAAAGGAGTACAGGTACAGGAGTACTTGAAGGGTTCTGCAAATTGACAAAGACACATCCAGGAGTGTCTCCGCAAAGCAATTCTGGTACCTGCTGCCGTACTCGCTCCATCTGCTGCATAAGAAATGAGCCTCATTGAGGAGTTAACCACTGAAGTCAAGGTCGCAAGCTGGGAAGCCACCCTGTTCGCAACTCCCTCAGCTGTAGGATCCTGCAGGGCATCTCAACTCCTTTAGGAGATCTCTCTGAAGTTGCGTGAAGTGTGACAAAATTCAGTGACCGGAGAGTAAAGGTCGCTGAAGAGAACATACACTTCCCATACCTGTCCATCATACAAGACTCCTTGTTTGGCAGATGAAATTTTTGCAAGTTCCTTTTTAATGGCTGCTGGCACGACCATAGCATCAACAGGAACCTCTTTGGAAAGGAAGGGCTTGTCTTCGGGGGCAGTTATAAATTTATTTGGTCTCTGCGGAACTGGTTCCATGGTCTCTGGAGCAATCCATGCCTTCCGACTCACTACAGACAAAAGTGGGTCAAAAGGCGGAGACATCCAAGAGGTGGAGGGTTGGGAACCAAATGCGTCCAGGTTGACATACTTGTCCTCAGAAGGGGCTAGAGACTTCTGGCCACCTCTCTAAGGATTTCCAAGATGTCCGATAAGTAGATATCCTCAGAGGGGGACCATGGGGACCCTTCCAATTCATCCAAGTCTGTGTCTGAAGTGATGGACTGAGTCCAAATGTTTCCTCTTACATTTTTTCTTCAGAGGCACCTCCTCCGAATGTTCAGGGGAGGTTTCAGAAGAAGTGGGGTTGCCCAATGAGGCATCCTGGGGCATAGGTTCCCTATGCTTGGAGAGAGGAGGGTCAAAGGAGGCACAGGGGTAGAAGAAGCCGATGGAGTCAAGGGTGGAGCAGTTTCAGGAGACAGCACGCTCATCACCTTGAAGGCACCACAGTCCCGAACCAAAAGAGCCTCCGGCTCAGAAGAGCCCGGAGATCTCCTGCGAACAAAGAGCGATGGTTCAGACTGATGTGGGAGCAGAGCTCACCTGCGCCGAAGCTCCTAGAGGTAGAGCAGGGTCAGACAAGGATCTGATGCCACTTCCATCCTCTGAGCAGAGAGCTTTGGCACCCATATCCCTCAATGGACTGAGACCAACGAGATCAGAGTGGGAGTTGGAACAGATAAAGGAGAAGTAACCAGAGCCGACGGTTCCACCACCACGACATCCATGCACTCCGGGGCTGAGCTCAAGAGAGTCTGAGGAGGAACAGAAAGAAGCTGGATGGGCCGAAGGAGCCAATTTCTTATGGGCTGGACTCGATAATTTGGCAAGTGCCTGTGACTTGAGGAGCCTATTAACCACTCTCTCCACATCATGATCCGAAAGCCTAAAGGACCGAGAAGAGTGAGAGGAGGACCGGTGACTGCCTGTCACAGACTGCAACAAAGGAGACTGACTAGAAGAGCGCACCAGCTCCAAAGACCTGGTTCTTTTATGGGCCCAGACTGGTGCCTAAGGCACTGACAGAGCCGCCGGAGACATAGCTTTGTCAGAGCCAACACTGGCAACTGACAGAGCTTAAGATTTCACAGCAGATTTTGGTTGTTCTGAAATCGGAACCATTGAGGATGGTTTAGGAGATTTGTCAGACTGTTTAGCTGGCTGAGAACCAGAGATAAAGGATCCTGAGGGTTCTTCAGAAGGCCACACAATCAGTTTTTTCTCTCCTGCAGGACTCTGGTACTGAAAGCGTGACAGATGGAGCACGAGTCCTGCAGGTGAACAGCCCCTAAACAGTAAACACTCATGTGCCCATCCGTAAGGGACATTTTTTGGCAGCACGAGTCACACTTGTCTTTGGACATGCTGGATACACGAAGACACAAACAGCAAAAAACAAGGCTGTAATGGCTAGCAAAAACAGAACTACAAACACTACCACAAATAAGGGTAATGTTTTTTTTTGGAAAAAGAAGAGGAAAGCCTCTAAGTAAAACGGCGACTCCCCCAATAGGAAAGCCTCTAACTTAAATGGCTACTCCAACAGAAAGTGGGGAAGAGAAGAACCCTCTAAGTTAAACGGGCTCAAGGGGAAAGCAAGGCCAAAGAAAACAGCCAAGAAAACCCAAGAAACAGCTGAGGAAGGTCAGAAGGTTGTTTTGTTTAAACAAGGACTAAAACAGACAACACAAAGGTAATTAAACTAATAACCCTAAAAAAGGAAGATAGCAAAAGAAAAACTGAGTACTTAGCCTGAGACAGTAGTCGCAATCTCGACGCTGCAAGCAGCAAACGAGACCTGGGTAGCTACCGCTAGGCATGTTGGGATAGGGGTTAGCCTTGAGCCAGTATAAACTCTTGAGCAATAGAAAAACTCCGCTCCGAACCCAACCAGCAAGAATGAAGGCGAGATGGGGACAACATAACATCAACTGTTCAGATTTTCTATGAAGTCTGGTTCTAGGCAAGTAAAAATGCAACTATCTGAAGATCCAAGGAATGTAGTATACACTTGCCTTTATTGGAGTGATTAGGGAAAAACACAGGCAAGTGGATAGTCAGGTTAATGTCTGCCTCTGAGTTGACCTTTGGTATGAATGAAAGATTCATTCCAAGAGAGAGAGAGACCATCTTTGAAAAAAGTTATGTATGGTGGTTGAGATGACATCTTGCAATTCTAACACTCTTCTAGCTGAAGTAATGGTCACTAGGAAGGCCACCTTCCAAGACAAAAGTCTGAACTCACATGAGCTAGCAGGTTCAAAAAGTTTCTGGGTAAGACCCCGAAGTACCAATGTAAGATCCCAAGGAGAGAAGGGTCTTTAATTGGAGGCCCAAAATGAAAACCCCCTTTCATAAAAGCCCAACATAGCTTAGAAGTGAAACAGTAGAGGGAAAACCAACATCTTTCCCTACATGGAAATACATGATGGCCACAAGTTGCACCTTTATGGTATTTATAAAAAAAAGACAGCATAGAAACATAAGTTCAGGACTGAAGCAGAAAAATTCAATATTCCTCTGTGAAGCCCCGATGGAAAACTACCATTTGTTACAATAATATACTTTCTTGGTGGACTTCTGAGAAGCAAGAATAATTTTGCGGACCAGGAAAGCTAGCCTGGACTTTTGTAAAATTACCAGAAGTGGAGAAACCAAGCAGAATCAGGGATCGAACACCAGTTTCCTCATCTCCGAATGGAAAATTGTATCCTGCCTGGAATCCAGTATCCATGCAAAATATTTTCTGAGAGACCGCAGGAAGGGGAATCGTACCTGGCTAGGCCAGTTAAGGGGCAATGAAGATTAGATTGGTGTTCAACCTGCTGGCTTTCTGTAGAACATTTGGTACCAAGGGAATCTGAGGATAAGCAGAGAGGAGACCCTGGGCCAATTGTGGACCAGAGCATCGCTTGGTGACCCCACGGGGGGGGGGGGGGGGGGTCAGAGCAAAGTACTTGCTGCACTTGTTTAGGGGAGACAAAAAGGTTGCAGTAAGGTTGGCCCCAAGAGTTGAATTTTTCATTCGCCACTGACTGTTTCATGGACCAGTTGTGTGGACTTAAAATGAACCTGCTCAGTCTGTCCGCCAGAAAATTGGACCACCCTGTGATGTGTGTTGGAATGAAAAAGTGGTTTGAAGAAATCGCCCATTCCCAAACCCTTATGGCTTCCCTGCACAACAGGTCGCCCCCTGCTTGATGTACCAAACAACCAACATATTGGTCAGAATTGAAAATGTCCCCAGATGCAGGCAGTCCTGAAAGGCCTGCAATGAAAGAACCACCCTCATCTCCAGTACATTTATGTGCAATTTGTTCTGTCATGACCACATGTCTTGGACCATCATTCACTGAACATACCCCCCCACCCCAACAGGGAGAAGCTCGTTGTCACAGTGGCTAAAGATGGGGAAGAATGAAGGGTGGAGGTAGTCTACGGATCCACCATTGCAGATACCTGCAAAATCAGAGAGTGAGCCTGACTGTGGCCTGTACCACTAGGGTGCACTAGAGAACTTGCATAAAAAAACCTGTCTAGGGGGAACTAGAAAGGCAGCTGACATAGAACCTACGGCCATGAGGACCAGTCGAGCTGGTGCAGTCGGGCTGTCTAGGAGACACTGAACCTGTTGTCTCAAGGATCTTATCCTCTGGAGGAGCAGAGCTGTTATCTATGCGACTGCATTCGATTCCCTATGAATTCAATAACCTGTAGAGCAGTCACCTTGGATTTTGCCATGTTCAATGTGATTGCTAGGCAATAGAACAGGTGCAGTATAACCTGAATCGCCTGAAGTAGTTTATCCCTTGTGGGTGCAGTTAGAAGCCAATCATCTAGGTGAGGGGTCTGCAACCTTCACTATCAAAAAAGCCATTTTGGTCTCTTACCAAATAAAATTAATCTGGAGCCACAAAACATATATGACCCGTAAAATGAAAACAACACAGTGTATTAAGTTTTGCGTATAATTATACTATATATTAAAGAACTAAGTTTATAAGAGCAATATTTCAAATCCGTCCCTATTTTTGTTCCTTAGTTGAGATATTGGGATTGTTCGACTGCTGTCAGAGGGTGTGTCTGTGTGCATCATACCTTTCATCCTCAGAGCAGGAAATCTGGACAAAGCCATAAATAATGGGGAGACAAAGGCCCAATAATAGGGACACTTTTCAAATATTGCTCTTACAAAATTCGAAAGTTGATAGAACAAGTTTTGCATTAGCATGAATTTTCTGAAGGGTATGAAGTCTGAAGCTCAAATGTCTCCTATATTTTCTGACTTCAGCCCTAAATAATTTGCCAATGATTTGCCAGAAAACCACAATTTTATGAGAAACGGACCAAAAATAGGACAGAAAATCAGGACATTCGGCAAAAATCTGTACAGTTGACAGGAGAGAGCGCGAGTGAGAGCGCGAGTGAGAGCGCGAGTGGAAAATGCACATTAAAAACAGCGTTATTCAAGCAAGTTTCTAAGTTTATAAGAGCAATATTTAAAATCTGTCCATATTTTTCTCCCTTTGTTCCTCCTTTATTTGTGGTTCTATCCAGATTTCTTATGGTTAAGAGTTTCAGAGGTATGGTGGAGAGTTAAGGAAACCTTTCAGGAAATGCTGATGCTGACAAAGAATTACTCAGCTCTCTCTGTGTGTAGAATGCATGGGAAAAGAAACCATGTTATTCTAGCAAGTTTTACTTTATAACTGCAATATTTAAAATCCATCACTCAATCACACAGCGTGTGTGTTGTGTGGCAGACTGGCCATTACTTTTCAAAGCTACAGGGAGCCACTGTAGAGGGGTGGAAGAGCCGCATGCAGCTCCAGAGCCACAGGTTGCAGACCGCTGGTCTAGGTAAGGGAACACCCTTGCAGATGCAGGTGAGCTACAACCACTGCCATGCATTTGGTGAACACCCGGGGGACAGTGATGAGACCAAAGGGTAGTGCACTGAACTAGTAACTATTAGCCCCCAGCCTGAAATGCAGATATCTCCTGGAGCACCTGTATTTTGATACAATAGTACGTGTCCTGGAGGTCTACAGAGGACATCCAGTCGTCCTTGCACAGAAGCGGTAGAACGGACTGTACTGTAATCATATGGAACTTCAACTTCTTTACGAATAAATGCAGACTGTTCAGTTCCAAGATTGGCAGAAGTTCCCATGTCTTTGGCACCAAAAAGAAGCACGAGTAAGTTCTGCATCCTAGTTGTTTGGTTGGGACCTGCTGGATCACACCTGACTAGAAGTTTTTGAACTTGTAGAAGGGCACTCTCCTCCTGAGTGGGTGGCATGTTAGGAAGATAATTCTCAGAACTAGGAGATGGACGGGAAAAGGAAATATAGCAACCTCTGGAAATTAGAAGTTATGTACCTACCATAACGTTCCATGTTAGTTGTCTTCTCTCGCCTTCTTTCTTGCTGGATGGGTTCGGAGCCGATCCTCGGCTCCGACTCGGCACTTGCTAAGCTCGAGAGCTAATTTTACCAGCTCGAGGCAACCCTATATCCCATGATGCAAGGCGGAGATTACTCAGATCTCGTTTGGTAGCTAAAGAAACAGCAGTATTTTCTTCCAACTTAAGAGGAGGAAGAAAATAAGGATACTAAACAACATCATAACCCTCTAGAAAGGATCAACATAATCTAGTGACACTAGGAGTTGAACAGCTAGAAAAAAGGTAATAACCTCTTAATAGAAGATGTATAATCTTCCCGGTCTGACCAGGCTAGGGGGATGGAGGGCAGGACGCAAGAAAGGCGAGAGAAGACAACTAACATGGAACGTTATGGTAGGTACATAACTTCTAAATGTTAAGTTGTCAATCTCGTCTTCATTCTTGTTGGATGGGACCGCGTCCCTAGCACCTCTATCCTGGGTGGCTCAATGGAACAGACTCTTGAGAACGGTGGAGCCAAAATTTGCTCCGTCTCTGGAGACCGAATCTAAATTGTAATGTGAAACAAAAGTATGAGGAGAGGCCCATGTGGCTGCTGCACAAATAGTGTCTATTGGAAGTCTAGCTTGAAAGGCTGTAGATGTAGCTAGAGCTCTGGTAGAATGGGCTTTTGGGTTAGAAACCAACTCTGTCTCTGAGCTGATAAATGTAAGTAAGTGATCACAGAAGACAGCCACCTAGATAAAGTTACCTTAGAAACTGGAAGGCCTTTCCTGTTATCTGCATAGGATAGAAATAGTTGATCAGATTTCCTAAAATTTTTTGTCTTATCCAGATAATATCTGAGCTGGCGGTGAACATCGAGATAATGTAACTTTTGTTCAGCTCTATCAGAATAGTTCGGAAAAAATACTGGAAGATCAATGGATTGATTTAGGTTAGTTTGTGATGCCACCTTTGGTAAGAAAGACGGATTAGTTCTTAGGGATACCCTGTCTTTGTGGAATATCAGATAGGGAGGGCGAACACAGAGAGCATGAAGCTCAGATACTCTTCTGGCAGATGTAATGGCAACTAGAGAAAGTGTCTTCCAAGAAAGCAATTTCAAAGAACAGGCAGCTGCAGGTTCGAACGGGGGAAGAATCAAGGATGTTAAAATTAAATTTAGATCCCACTGTGGTGGGGGACTCTAATCGGAGGTTTCAATAAAAGATACCTCGAAGGAATGCCTTGCAAAGTTTATGTGACATAATGTTGTGGTCCAAAAAGCCTATATGAAAATTTGAAATGGCTGCCAGTTAAACTTTCACTGTGGAAGAAGAGGATCCTGAATGAAAAATGTCAGCTAGGAAGTCCAATACCGAATGAATTGGAGCAGTATAGGGCTCTATGTTCCTAGCTTTTGCCCAGAAAGAGAAACGTCACCATTTACTAGTGTAAATCTTTCTGGTAGAAGATTTTAGGGAAGCTACTATGATATCCCGTACAGGATTAGAAATCATAGGAAGCCTGGCTAAGGATGGAAGTGGAGCAACCAAGCAGTGAGGTTGAGAGAGGGTATGGATTGGTGCAGTTGACCCGACTGGTGGGTCAGAAGATCTGGAACCGGGTCCAGATGCCATGGCTGTACCAAGAGGTAATGATGTAGGAACGGAAACCATATCTGTCAAGGCCAATAAGGGGCAATGAGAATCAACTTGGCTCTCAAAGCGGTTGCTTTCTGAATTAGCTGAGGTATCAGCGGAAAGGGTGGAAAGGCATAAAGAAGTCCCCGGGGCCAATCTTGGGTTAGAGCGTCTCTGGGGGGATGGCCTGGAAGGGGGAAGAGAGAGAAGAAGTCTGGGCATTTGCTGTTTTGAGGTGTAGCGAAAAGGTCGCAGCAAGGAAGACCCCACGTCTGAAAAATCTCTTCCGTCACTGACTGTTTGAGAGACCACTCGTGAGGCATGAGAATAGCTCTGCTCAATCTGTCCGCTATGATGTTGGATTTCCCGGGGATGTGCATTGCTATCAGAAACCGGTGAGAGAGGATTGCCCATTGTCAAAGTCTGAGAGCCTCTCGACACAGTGGATAGGACTTGGTTCCGCCCTGTTTGTTTATATACCACACTACGGACATATTGTCCGTTTGGACTGCAATAGTTCCCAGGGGAAGAGTCTCGTTGAGGGCTTGCAACGTTAAAAGCACTGCTCTCATCTCCAGAACATTTATGTGCAGATGGTACTCGAAAGGTTGCCAAGTGCCATGGACCATTCTGCCCTGATAATGCCCCCCCCCCACACCCGATCAGGGAGTCATCCGATGTAACCGTGGCAACCGGGGCAAAAGGAACAAATGGTCTGCCTTGATGGATTTGAGGGGATGATATCCACCAAGTCAGATGTCTTTTGCAAGTTGGAGTTACTATGATCGCGTGACGCATGGGAAGTTGTTGAAAGGACCATTGGGTGAATAGCATCCATTGTAGAAGCCGCATGTAAAAGCAGGCGAGGGGAAGAAGTGTTATGGCAGCCGCCATAAGACCCAGTACTTGCAGAACAAATCTGGCCTGAATTTTGTTGAATAGAATCACTTGGGCGTGTCTTTGAATGTCCAAGATCCTTTGGTCTGTCAACCTTGCTGAAAGTTGTACGGTGTCCAATCTTGCGCCTATAAAAGTAATATATTGACAAGGCAGATTTTTCGAAATTTATAGAAATTCCTAGCCCTCTGCAAGTGTGAATGGTGTAATATCTGGCTTGGAGAAGCTGATGCCTGGTGGTGGCAGTGAGGAGCCAGTCGTATAGATATGGAAACGCCTGGAATCCTTGACGTCTCAGGTGAGCCGTAAACACTGCCATGCATTTGGTGAACACTCTGGGGGCTGTAGTGAGTCCAAAGGGCAGGGCTTTGAATTGGAAGTGACTGGTCCCCAGCCAGAAGCGGAGAAATCTTCTGGAGCGTCTGTGAATTTTTATGTGGTAGTACGCATCCTGAAGATCTATCGAGCACATCCAATTGTCCTTGCCCAGAAAGGGCAGAATGGACTGAAGCGTGACCATCCGGAATCTTGATTTCTTTACAAACTTGTTGAGTTTGCTGAGATCTAATATTGGTCTCCAGTCTCCTGTCTTTTTTGGAACTAAAAAGAACCTTGAGTAGATTCCGGATCCTATTTGGTCCGCTGGGACTGGCTGGATGGCTCTTTTTACTAGCAGTTTTGATATTTCTAGTACTGCTAATTCCCTTAGACCGGGTGGAACGTCTGGAAGGGTTCCCTTTTGTTGAATTGGGGTTTGAATAAAGGGAATTTTGTAACCCTCGGATACAATTGACTGTACCCATTTGTCTTGAGAAAGGGAAAGCCAGGCTATTGGGTACAGCGATAGTTTTTCCCCCGACTGCCTCCGAAGGCGGACAATCAGGCAACATCTCAGGGATGCTGGAAGGGTTTGTCAGAAAGAGGCTCTCTGCTACCCTGATTCTGCGGACCACCTCTGCCCCTAGGGCGGCATCTATTATTGTTACCCCCTCTGCCTCTGGGGGTAAACTGACTTAGTGCGTCAGGCGTGACTCCTCGAGATTTGCGGAACCACATTTTCCCTCCCTTCTGTCCTTTGGGGTAAGGTCTAGAAGGGGTGGAGAAATAGACTCCTACGGCAGAAAGAGTCTTGCCATCTTGTTCGCATCTAGTCAAAGTGTCTTTCACTTGAGGACCGAACAAGGTCGAGCCATCAAAGGGTGAGTTTGTGAAAGACGCCTTGAAGGGGTCTGCAAAATTACAAAGCCGCATCCAGGACAGACGCCTTAAAGCCACTCCTGTGCCTGCGGCCCTACTCGCTCCATCGGCTGCATAAGAAATGAGCCGCATGGAGGAGTTAGCAATGGAGTTAAGGATTCCTAGCTGTGAGCTAATCTTATCCTGAGACCCAGCAGCTGACGGATCCTGTAAAACTACTCCCAACTCTTTAAGAACATCTCTTTGAAGGCGGGTGAAGTGGCATAAGTAGTTCAGCGATCTCAAAGCAAAAGTCGCTGAAGAAAAAATCCGCTTACCGTACCTGTCCATAGTCCTAGAATCTTTATTAGGAGGATGGACAGGTACTGAAGGATCAGCTAATTCCTTCTTGGTGGCAGCAGCCACCACCATGGCATCAACTGGGACACCCTTTGTCAAATATTGTCCATCTTGTGGGGCAGTAATAAATTTTGAAGGTCTCCTAGGGATAGGTTCCACCGAATCTGGAGCCATCCACGCCTTCCAAGCCACTACCTCCATGAGAGGGTCGAAAGGCAGAGACATCCAGGAGGTGGAGGGTCAAGATCCGAACGCCTCCAGGTATATTGATTCGTCCTCGGAGGGATTAAGGGAGGGCCAGTTCCCCCTCTGTTTAAGGATTTCAAGGATGTCTGAAAATGAGACCTCCTCAGAGGAGGACCTTGGGGATCCCTCCGACTCATCCAAGTCAGTATCTGATGTAGTAGACTCAGGGGAGTCTAAATGTTTCCTCTTACATGTCCTCTTACGCGGGGGTTCTCCTGACTGATCAGGAGAAGCCTCGGAAGAGGAAGATACTCCCAATGAAGAAACCTGAGGCGTTGGATCTCTGGGTCCGGGAGCAAGAGAGAGGGAAGAGACGTCAGCAGGCACTGTAGTGGGAGGAGCTGATGGAACTGTCCGTTGACTAAGCCCAGGGGCTAGTACACTCCCTCATCACCTCGAAGGCTCCCCCGTCAGAGAGACCAGAAAGTTCCCTCTCCGAAGAGATAGGAACCCCAGGCCTCACCGAGAGGGAATGCTCAGAGGCAGATGTCGGGGCCGAGCTCACCAACGCCGAAGCTCCGAGAGGGAGAACGGGGTCAGACAAGGGTCCAATGCCACTCGCCCCCTCGGAGCAGACGAGAGAGACTAGAAGCCCGGATCCCTCCAATGAAGGTCTCAAGGAGGAAATCGGAGCCGAAGACGACGGAGCCGAAAGGGGTGGTATCGGCTCCGAAGTCACAACGGTACCGGTTCCGAGGAGCTCCGGCTCCAAACTCTAAGAGTCGGAGGAGGAATGCTCGGTGGATGTGATATAGCTACCGTCTGTTGAGATGGGCTATGGAGTATTTGGGCCAATGCCTGAGACTTTAGCCTCGAGCCTGGTGAGGAAGGACCTGAAGCAGACGGCTTGGAAGCTTGAGCCGAAGGCTTAACAGGTTTCAAGGGCTTCCCCGGCACCGACTTAGTCGTGGAGCTCTCGGGCTTTAATAAGCCCCCTTAATATGAGTTTATTTTTTCGTTCCTGCAGGACTCTTGGGCTGAAAGCATGACAGATAGCACAAGAGTCCTGCAGGTGCGAAGGTCCCAGGCAATAAACACAAGAAGTGTGACTGTCTGTCAGAGACATCTTCTGACAGCACGAGTCACACTTCTTGAAGCCTGAGACCTTAGTGTCCTTCGACATAACTGTGTCGATGAACAGTAACACAATCACACACAAAAAACACTCAGTCCAACAAATTAAATTAAATTAACCAGGGAAAACACACAGTCACACAAACAATCCCTGACCGGAAAAAATTTAGGGAGGGGAAGGCCTAAGGCCTGACTAGGGACAACGGAATATTTAGTCAAAAAGAAGGGAACACTGACAGGAATAGGGCTAAGGTGAGTTGATAATTAACAAATATATATATATATATACATACATATATATATACATACATATATATATATATACATATATATATATATATATATATATATATATATATATATATATATATATATATATATATATATACATATATATATATACATATATATATACATATATATATATATACATACATATACATATATATATACATATACATATATATATATATATATATATATACATATATATATATATATATATACATATATATATATATATATATATATATATATATATATATATATATATATATATATATATAAAAAGTTAAAGGGGGGTAGACGAAATGTCTCTGAAAAGTTCACTTACCAAGAGCTGGTAAAAGAAGGCACCTCGTTAGTGAAGCGGCAAACGAGATCTGAGTAATCTCCGCCTTGCATCATGGGATATAGGGTTGCCTCGAGCTGGTAAAATTAGCTCTCGAGCTTAGCAAATGCCGAGTCGGAGCCGAGGATTGGCTCCGAACCCATCCAGCAAGAATGAAGGCGAGATTGACAACTTAACATTTATATTTAACACCCAGGTATCATTCGTTTCTCTCCAGGCTTCTGGGTGTAGAGTCTGCCCCCGACTGCCTCCAGAGTAGGACAGCTGGGCAGCGCTTCAGCACTGAAAAGGCCTCAGAGAAAGGTTCCCTAAAGCCCTGGATTTGTGGACCCCCTTCTCCTTCTGACAGTGTCTACCAATTGAATCCTCTCCCTCTAGAAGAGGAATAGTCTTGCAAATCAGGAGAAGCCTTTGGGGCTTATGGAAGCACATCTTCTCACTCCGTTGGTTCCTGGAAAAGGTCAGTTGAGGGGAAGAAAATTTGATCCCAACGGCAGGTAAGGTCTTGCCTTCCTGTTCACTACAGGTAAGTGCATTTTACTGACTGCCCAAACAAGAAGGAACAGTCAAAGGGCACGTTAATGAACGACGTCTTAAAGGGGTCCGCAAACCTGTACAGTCTCACCCAGGCAGGTCTCCTCAGGGCTATGCCTGAACCAGCTGTTTGCGAGGTACCTTCAGAAGCATGGGAGATTAACCTCATCGAGGAGTTAGCGACAGAGACCATAGTGGTCAAAGCTGAGGAAAACTTCTTGAGGTCTTCCTCAGACAGCAACTGCGTCAGAGGGGTAGAAATTTCCTTAATCAGATCTCTGAAGGCATGTGAAGTGTGTCAAGTAATGCAATACTCTGAGCATAAAAGTGGTAAAGGCGTAAAACGTGCTTCCCATGCTTGTCCAAAGCCCTAGACTTTCTTCAGGTGATGAACATTAGTCTCGTTTAGAAAGCCTCTCCTTGGTGGCTGCTGATGCCACAATGGCATCAACCAGGACACCTTTACTCCAAAGAGGGAGATCCTTAACTGGACCAAGATATTTCCCTGAGCATTTGGGAATTGGCTCAATGGTGTCAATCTCCTTCCAAGCATGGTGGCAGATAAGGTCAATGAGCTGGTCTACCAGGGGGTTGGGGTCACCCAGGATGTAGATGGTCCCCATCCAGAATCCCTCCAGGAACAGACTCCAAGGAAGTGGGTTTGGAAGACCAGCCATCCTTTTATTTCATACTTTTTAAAATATCCCCAAAGGAAATATCGGGTGGAGATCAGGGGCACCCTGCCCCTTAATCAAAATCAGTGTCCTCTATCAACGATGCCAAAGGAGAGTCCAGGTGCTTCCTCTTACACAGGCGCTTGAGAGGCATCTCCTCTGCAGGGTACTCAGGGGAGGACTATGAAGACAGGGGGACTCCCTTGTTGAGGGGTAGGCTAGAGGCTCTCCAGGAGGGGATGAGCATGGATTGGATGAATGGGAGCAAAACCCTGACCCACAGAGGATGGAGTAGGACCTGTCAGGAGAGGGACCATGTCTAGATTTGTAGAGAAAGCCCTCTCTGCCACCTGGAATGCCTACAATGCCGAGAGAACACGTCTCCCAACCCCAGAAGCCCAAGCAGCTAAGGGAAAGAAGGAAGATGTCATCCCTGATCCAATACTTCCACAGAAGGCAACAGCCCCAAATTGTCGAAGGCCAAGGGCCCCAGAGGGAGGGAAGGCTTTGAAAAGGTCAAAGCAGACCACCAACCCTGAAGACCCAGCAAAGTTTCGGATCCGGGACCGCCTCCAATGGAATCTGGGCAGAGCCAGTCAGGAATACGGTCAGGAGTCAAGGAAAGACCGCCCACGCAGGTCAACTTAGGAGGAGTGCCAGGTCCTGCAGCTCCTAAGCCGAAGATCAGATTGGAGGAGGATGAGGTATCACAGTCGGAGATCTTGGGGATCCAGCATGGGTTGGAGACAGCAAAATCCCTAGCTGGATCTGAGTTCTGAAGAAAGAAAAAAATCATCCCATCTATATTGGAGTAGGACAGCTGAGAAGATCTAGAGGAAACAGAGGAATGGGTCCGACCTAACCAGTGACATGCTGGGCCGGACAGTCTGAACTGGTGAGAGAATTACTCCAATGCAGGGTATGGCTCCAAGACTGCCTATCCAGTTTAGTCTGACCAGGAATCAGTTTCGGAGAAGAGCTGTGGATCCATACTTCCACCAGCTTCCACTGCCTGAGGTCTGAGGGTCTAGCAGACAGGGTGGTTTGGCCAACACCGGCTCCACTGGATCAGAGGTCCCTCTCGGATCCAGAGAGCAAGAGAGATCCGAAGACTGATCCGAAAGCCTCCTGCATTTCTCTGAAGCAGAAAACTATGTCCCAGGAGTAACAGAGGGGCATGCTTCTTTGGAACAGGGGTCTGGGCTCCAGAATTCAGAAGAGGCCCTCTCAAAATAACTTGATTTCACCTGTCAGTGAGGGCCCCAGGAATTGAAGGCTGAGCAAATATCACATGGCATCTCCCAAGTGCCCCAGACTCAGGCAATACACACATTTCTTGTGGGCGCCCTATTGGGGAATCTTATGCCAATAAGACGCACACCAGTTAAAACTAGAGGGTTTGTCCGGCTTGTCAGATATGCTAGAAATAGTACACACTAAATTCAACTGTACTACAATTAAAAGATACAGGGAAAGTTTTTTCTTTAAATCTCTAGAGAAAAAGGGGAAAAGAAGAGACAGAAGGCAAGGGAAAACCTTAATGCCAGCGAAAACTCAAGACAGGAAAAAATACGTCAACAGGGAGTAAGGTTAACTCTAGAGATAGAAAAAAGCTAAAGAATAGCTACAAGAGGAAAAGCTAAAAATTTACAGAAAACATTTTCCACTTACCTGAAGAGAGGCTCAGAATCGCATCTGTGCTGGAAGGCGGCAAACGAGATAAGAGGGTTTGAAGAGGAGTGAGGCATCATGGGAAAGGGAGAAGTTTAAGGCTCTGATCGTATATCTGGAAGAAATGGCAGAGAGTGCCAAAGACCCACTCATGATGCATAATGAAATGGACAGATTATCGAGAAATAAATGCAAGAGAATAGTAAAGCACAAATACTGTACAGAGAACTCTCTCTGAACAGGTGCCACAAACTGTTAGCAACAACCAGAAAACTTTTTCCATTTGCTAATATAATTTTCTAGTACCAGGCTTTCTTCCCTTCATTAATAGCTGTTGCACATCCTTAGTAAACAGGTGCCTGAAACAAAAATCCTATCTTCCAGGCAGTTAGATGAAGTTCAGTAATGTTAGGGTGCATCAACAACCCCTGTTCTGCAAACACAGTCCTTGTCAAAGCTTGGGGTAATTGCCCATGGCCATTTCCACAAGAGAGAAAAAAGTTAGGTTCTTACAACATTCTATCTGTATTGCCAATTTCATTCTTCCTCAACCTGTGGGTCTTTGATCTGACTGCCATCTTCCAGGCCGTAGAGTCAAAGCTCAAGCTCCTCCTGTCCTACCCATATTGCCTCGTTCCCCCAGCCTACCTCAGATCAAGTTTGCAGAAACCTTGTATAAAAATCAATACAAGTCAAAACAAATCTATAAATATATGCGCACCAAAGGGAAAGCATGGATATCGGGAGCTCTAACATGAACTGTGGTCCCTATAAGTATATCCAACAGGTCTCTCATAACCATTGACAGGGACAGGAGGTTGAGGAAAAATGAAATTGAGAACAGAGATGGAACATTATGGTAAGAACACAAGTTCTTTATCTGATGTTGGCACTTTTATTTTTCTCCAGCCTGTGGGACAGAGTCCCTCATGGAAGGATATTACGGAGTACTGTGAAGCCAAAGGCAATTTTATTCCTTGAGATATCAAACTTGCAGTGCAACAAAGGTATGGGAATATGACCAAGTAGCGGCTGCACAGATGTCAGACACTACCAAAAAAGACTGAGATGTTGCCATGGACCTTGTAGAATTAGCCTCCATTTTGCTGGGTAATGGCCTGTTTTTGAAAGAGTACACACACAAAGGAAATATAATTTTTCAACCATTTAGCCAGGGTAGTCTTGGTAACAAGCTCACCCTTTCCTTACATCTGAAAAAAAAAAGCAAACAGCTGCTCTGATTTTTTTGCAAGATTTAGTTCCGTCCAGGTAAAAACAATTGTCTATCAACATCCAGAAGGTGGAGTGTACACTCTGTTTTGAAAGCTTGGAAAGAAAATAGCAAGGTTTCTGAATTGATTTATAGCATTCTCTGTAGCCACTTTGGGCAAGAAAGATGGATTGGTATACAGAGTTACTCTACGTTGGTCAAAAATTAGCTAAAGAAAGGTTTTTAAAAGTTCAGAAACCCTTCTTGCTGAGCAAATAGCCACGAGAAAGACAGTTTTCAATGAAAGAAATTTCAAGTCTACTTTAGCCACAAATTCAAAAGGGGAAAGGATTAGAGCTTGTAAAACCATGGTCAGATCCCGAAGAGGAGTGGGGTCCTTGATGAGGGGGGGGGGGGGCAAAAAAGGTACCTCTCAGGCACGTTTTGCAAAGTTTAGATGAAGCATGAAGCCAGGGGTGACGAATTTTCCAATATGAAAATTAGAAATAGCTGCTAGTTGGACATTTACAGTGGAGTAGCTGGCTCCATGTTTGAAAAGGGAAGCCAAGAAATCCAAACTTTTAAAATGGGAGCAGTAGAATGATTTATTTGTTCCTGATGGGCCCATAAGGAAAATCTCTCATTTGCTCTTGTTGATTTACCTGGTAGAAGATTTATGAGAAGAAAAAAGAAGCTATGTACTTACCATAACGTTCCATGCGAGTTGTTCATCTCGCCTTCATTCTTTACTGATGGGTTCGGAGCCGATCCCTTGGCTCCAATACAGCCAATTGCAAAGCATGAGGTCTTCAAATAGCTTGAGGCCAAGTCCATATCCATGATCCACCAGTGAATTACCTCAGATCTTGTTTGCAGAGTATACTAATACCATACGTCACTGTTACACTCCTAGAGAAAAGGAAAATGATTGAGTAACCAGGATGGATCCAGCATCTCGGTCCTCTATCAGCCCAGGAGGGGGTAAAAGAAAGGGACGCAAGAATGAAGGCGAGATGAACTCACATGGAATGTTATGGCAAGTATATAACTTCTTTATGTGAAGTTGTTCAATCTCACCGTTCATTCTTTACTGATGGATAGTGTCCTAAGCACCATCAATCTCAGGTGGCTCACGGGAGTTTATTTCTCAGGACCGAGGATTCTGTCAACTTTGTAATGAGTGATAAAGGTATGAGGTTTTGACCAAGTGGCTGCTGCACAAATGCTATCAATGGGAAGTTTGGTAGAAAAGGTAGATGTGGAAACTGCCCTGGATGAGTGAGCTTTCATTTTGTGTTGCCAAAGGTATACTGGCAGCTGAATAGCCAATGGTGATGCAATCAGATAACCATTTAGAGCTGTTTTCGCCACTGGTCTCCCTTTCCTTGAGTCTGAGAATGAAACAAAAAGCTGGTCTGATTTTCTGAAATCTTTTGTTCTATCCAAATAAAATCTGAGCTGTCTGTGAACATCAAGTTTGTGTAGCATACTCTCTAAATTGTTAGATTGTGGAAGAAAACTGACAAATCAGTAACTTGGCCGAGATTGGTTTCAGTGCAAATTCTGGGCAAGAATGAGGGATTTGTTCTAAGTGATACCCTGTCAGCATGAAATATCAAATAGGGAGGCTTGATGAATAAAGCCTGAAGCTCTGACTCTGTGGGCAGAAGTAATAGCTACCAGAAAGATGGTCTTCCAAGACAAAAATTTGAGATCACAAGAAGCGGGCTCAAATGGCAAGAGAATTATACGAGAAAGCATAGAATTTAGATTCCATGGAGAATAGGGAGACTTCACAGGTGGCCTAATATGAAAAGTCCCTTTGAGGAATGCTTTGGATAACTTGTGGGACATTACATTCAAACCTTCAAATCCAAGATGAAAATTAGAAATAGCAGCCAATTGAACCTGAACTGTTGCTGCTGCAGCTCCTTTGTTGAAAATCATAGTCAATAACTCTAATATGGAAGCCATAGGAGCTTGGTAAGGATCAATATTATTTTTAGAGGCCCATATAGGAAATTTTTTCCATGTGCTTAGATATAGCTTTCTGGTAGAAGATTTAGGAGAGGACAAAAGAATCTATTTTGTCTCACTGGAAAGGTTATGGAACCTGGCTATGATGGGAAATGGAGCAACCAAGCTGTCAGCTTCAGGGACTGCAAAGAAGGATGAAGGTCCCCCGACGGATGTGTCAGAAGGTCTAGAACTGGGTCAAGGATCCTCCAAAAGATGAAGTCGAAAGAAGGGGAACCAAATCTGATGAGGCCAAAACGGGGCTATAAAAATGATGGTCCTTCCCAGGGAATTTGCTTTCTGTAGAACCTTGGGTATCAATGGGATTGGTGGAAATGCATAGAGGAGATATGGAGGCCAATTTTGTACGAGTGCATCCCTCAGGGCTTCTCCCAGAGGGGGTATCAGGGCAAAGTAGCTTCGGCATTTTGTGTTCATGTGACTGGCAAAAAGGTCGCAGCAAGGCTGGCCCCACCTGTGATATATCCTGTCCGCAATTTCTTTCTTGTGGGACCATTCATGGGGCAACAAGATTGCCCTGCTCAGTTTGTCTGCTATCACGTTGGATCTCCCTGGGATGTGTTGCCAACAGAAAGCACTGGGTGGAAACGGCCCACTGCCAAACTCTTGAGAACCTCTCGACAAAGGGCGTAGGGATCCGGTCCCTCCTCCTTTGTTCAAATATCAGACCACCGAACATGTTGTGACTGAATCACAATCGTACCCAGAGGAAGAGACTCCTGAAAGTACTGCAACACCAAAAGTACTGCTCTCATCTACAGAGCACTGATATGCAGATGTGTCTCTTGATCGGTCCATGTGCCTTCGGCTGTCTTTCCATGAAAATGCCCCCAACCACCTTACCAGGGAAGCATCCGTGGTCACTGTGGCCGCTGGAGGGGGTAGCATAAATGAGCATCCTATCATAACATGAAGTGAGGTCAACCACCACTGAAGGTCCTTTTTTGCAAGAATTTTTGATTGTAGTGTGATTCATGTGTAGCTCTTGACAAGACCATTGAGTGAACAGCCATTGAAGTATCCGCATGAGCATCCGCGTTAGTGGCATGGCTAGAATTGTTACTGTCATCATGCCCAATACTTTCAGAACTTCCGATGCTGTTGCTTTGGTCTTTTGATATTATGATGCTGACATGTTGATGAATGAGAAAAAATCTTTCTATTGGAAGTCTCAAAGTGGTTGTGTCCAACTCTGCCCCAATAGAAATGATATGCTGCAATGGTGACAAGGTAGATTTTTCTGAGTTGATTGTAATGCCCAGATGATTGCAGAGTGACAGAGTGGACTCTCTGGCCTGAATGAGTTGATGCCTGGTAGTGGCGGTAAGGAGCCAATCGTCTAAGTACGGAAACACCTGGAATCCTAGACGCCTCAGGTGAGCCGTGACCACTGCTATGCATTTGGTGAACACTCTGGGGGCTGCAGTGAGACCAAAGGGCAGGACTCGAAACTGGTAATGATTGGCTCCCAGCCAGAAGCGCAGGTGATTCCTGGATGGCCTAGCCATTTTTATGTGGTAGTACGCATCCTTGAGATCTATTAAGCACATCCAATTGTCTTTCCCTAAGAAGGGAAGAATAAACTGAAGCATGACCATCCAAAACTTTTCTTTCTTTACGTATTGGTTCACTCTGCTGAGGTCCAATATGGGTCTCCAGTCTTCTTTGGAACCAAAAAGAATCTTGAGTAAGTTCCGGATCCTGTTTGGTCTACTGGGACTGGTTGGATGACCCTTTTTGCTAGCAACGTTTGGACCTCTATAGTTGCCTGTTCCCTGAAACTGGATGGAATAATATGGGATTTTTCTTGACAGTGGAGGGGGTGTGACAAAAAGGATGAATTATCCTCTGGAAATTATACTTTGTACCCAGTTGTCGTTTTGTTATTTTGAGCAAGGTGTTTGGGAACAAAGAAAAGTGACCCCCCAAATGCCTCCAGAGCAGGACAGTCGGGCCTCCTTTCAGGAGCGCTGGTAAGGCTTCCCAGAGAAGTGATCTGTCACCCTGGTGTTGCGGACCCCCTATGCTGTGATGGCGGCATCTTCCATTATTGCCCCCTCCTCTGCCTCTGGAGGAAGGTCCTCCACGCGTGTCTTGAAAGGCTCCTTGGGATTTTCGGAACCACATTTTTTCCTCCCCTTTGACCTTTAGGGTAGGATCTGGTAGAGGTGGAAAAACAGACCACAAATGGCAGACAGTCTTTCTATCCTGTTCACACCTGGTTAAAGTTTCCTTCACTTTAGGTCCGAAAAGGGATGAGCCATCAAAGGGAGTGTTGACGAAGGATAAATTGAAGGGCTCCACGAAGGAACACAAGCACATCCAGGAATGTCTCCTAAGAGTGATTCCTGTACCCGCTGCCCTACTTGTTCTATCAACTGCATAAGATATGAGACGCATGGATAAGCTGACAATAGAATGTAAGGTAGCAAGCTGGGCAGCAACTTTGTCGGAGGCTCCTGCAGCTACTATACCCTGAAGAGCATTTCCTGACTCCTTAAGGAGATCTCTTTGCAACCTAGTAAAATCGGTTAAGTAGTTCAGCGAACAGAGAGTAAAGGTCGCTGAAATGAACATGCGCTTCTTATATCTATCCATAATCCTGGAGTCTCTGTTAGGAGGATGGACAGACTAGGAAGTCTCAGACATTTCCTTCTTGGTGGCCACCGCCACCACCATGGCATCAACCAGAACACCTTTAATTAAGAATGTTTTGTCAAGTGGGGCAGAAATAAATTTATTAGGCCTCCTAGGGACAGGCTCCATAGTATACAGAGACTTCCACACCCTTCGTGAGACCAGGTGCATCAGCTCAAAGGGCGGAGACACCCAAGAGGTGGAGGGCTGAGACTCAAAAGCCTTCAGAAGAGCTGACACCCTCAGTAGGGCTTTTGGACAGCCAATTACTAATCTGCCTGAGGATCTCAAGCATCTCAGTGAAGGAGATATCCTCAGAGGGGGACCCTTATCTAAGTCAGTATCCGATATGAGAGACTCCTGTGGGGAGTCTAGGTGCTTCCTCTTGCACAATCTCTTCCTGGGAACCTCTTCAGTGGGGGCCTCTGGTGAAGTCTCAGAAGAGCAGGGGCCACCCATTGGGGCTTCCTGAGGCTCTGGGTCTCTACGCTTAGTGAGGACATGTGATGCGGAAGCAGACAGGCACTTTTGGAGAGGAAGAGGGCAGACCCAAGGTCGAGAATGTCCTAGGAGACATGACTCTCCTCATGGCATCAAAAGCACCCCTGCTCCGATGAGGGAGCTGAATGATCCAAGAAAACTGTCAACACCCCCGGCAATGGAACAGTGGGCTCTGAGCCAGAGGTAGGAGCCAAGCTCATCCGAGCAGAGGCCCCGAGAAGCAAAGTCGGAACAGACAAGTCAGTCCGATTGTCTTCCCCAGACCTGACCAGAGTGTCAGCTCCTACAGTCCTAGATAGGCACAGGGGACGTCAGAGTACACGGAGCCGAAGACACTGGAGCAGGCGTCTGTTCAGAGGGATCCACTAACATCAGGTCTGCCCCCTCCGGTTCTGAAGGAGCAGCATGGCTCGGAGGAGGAATAGAAAGGGTCGGTGCAATGGTCTTCGGCTCCAAAGCAATTTGGATCGAAGCTGATAATTTGACTAATGCCGGCATAGACAACAGCTTCTGTACCACACGATCCATGTCCAGATCAGACAGGCTGATAGATGATCGAGAAGATTATACCAAAGATGGTACCGACTGGAGAATAGGACTCTCTGGTGCTTCGGAGACCAGTACCAAAAGGAAAAAACTGTTTGCTCAGAGGGCAGTGGAGCCGAAGTCGATGACTTCTTTAACTTTTTCGAGTCCGATGTCTTTGAAGACTTTGAAGACCTACAGGAACCATCCTGGTCACTCAAACCTTCTTGAAATGAAGGCTTCAGCAAGCCTATATTGATCAATTTCCTCTTCCTTTCCTGGAGGACCCTAGAGGAGGAGGAGGAGGAATGACAAATGGCACAACAGTCTTGCAAATGTAGAGCCCCTAGACAGTAAACACCGTTAACGTGGCTGTCTGTAAATGACATTTTCAGGCCACACTTTGGGTATTTCTTGAACCCAGACTTAGGGTGCTTATTTTGTTCAGCCATAGCACTATTTTCCAAACAAGAGAAGAAAAATACCAAACAAGCCTTAATAAAAGTAGCCTAAATCACACACACACACACACACACACACACACACACAGATGCACACAATATATAAATGTAATTTCACACAAGCAGACTATACAAAAACAAATAGCTGCTGAGAAACAACCTTATCTAATAGAAGTATTTACTGTAAAATATAGAACAGTAATAAAGAACAAAGCCTTATTCTAAAATACAGAAGGCTAGAAGTACCTCACAGTAAATGTAAGCTACTAAAAACACCTAAGAAAAGTGACAAAGGTCACTGAATAACACACAGCAAGAAAACTACTACTAACTAGGCCTAAAAGAGGCCAACTAGAAAAATATCAAAAAAGTAAATAGGAAGGGAAAACACATTGGAAAGCTATAAGAGCTTTCTAAACAATACTAACTAGCAAAAAACATTTTATAGAATTTTGATTGAAAAATTTGCTTATCTGGCCCAAGCTAAATCAGAACCTCCGATCTGTTGCAGCAGAAAACTAGATCTGGGGTAATTTACAGGTGCATCATGGGATAGAGACTTAGCCTTGAGCTATTTGAAGACCTCGAGCTTTGCGATTGGCCAAATCAGAGCCAAGGGATCGGCTCTGAACCCACGGCGAGATTGAACAACTTCACATTCAGAATTTTTCGGACCTGGGATGAATGCCTTGTCATCACCTGAACTGCAGAAACCATGCAGTTAAACAAGCCAAATACTCAGCGACTGATGAAAAATGAAAGTAACCACACAGCCAGATAATTTTTAGCGCTTTCTTCCACTTTAATATTGTCGTGAACTTCCTCAGAAAAAGGTTTTTCTGAGGAAGTTCACGACAATATTAAAGTGGAAGAAAGCGCTAAAAATTATCTGGCTGTGTGGTTACTTTCATTTTTCATCAGTCGCTGAGTATTTGGCTTGTTTAAAAGTTATTTTCGGGTCACCGAAGCTGTTCTCAGTTTGTTTTTTGGTTTTCGAGAAACCATGCAGTTAATTTAAATCCTTGGCTATCTAGATGAGTATGCCCTGAGGGGTGAGAGCAGATCTGGAACCAGTTCCAGAGTATTTAAATCCTTGGCTATCTAGATGAGTATGCCCTGAGGGGTGAGAGCAGATCTGGAACCAGTTCCAGAGTAACTGGCAAGCAAATCAGATGAGACCACAGAAAGGTGAACCAGACCTGACGAGGCCAGAAGTGGCCAATGAAGATAACTTTGCTCTTTAACCTGCATGCTTTCTTCATGAATTTCGAAAGCAAAGAATCTGGAAGAAAAGGATCCAGTATACCAGGAGGCTAAGCACAGACTAGAGCATCCCTTGGTGACTGTCCCTAAGGAGGGATCAGAGCAAAGAAGCTGCTGCATTTGTTGTTGTTTAAGGTGAACATTAACAGATTGCAGCAGAGTTAACCCCATTTGAGGAAAATCATATTTGCCACCGACCAATTCAGAGACCACTTGATAAAGCATCAAAAGAACTCTGCTGAGCCTGTCTGCCAGGATGTTGGTCTCTTCCGGAATGTGTGTTGCAGTAAGAAAGCAGTTGGCAGATATCATCCATTGCCGCACCCTTCTCACTGACAACGGGTAAGATCTGGTTCCACCCTGTTTGTTGATATACCAAACTACTGACAGACTGTACCACAATAACCCCTAGAGGAAGAAAGTTGTGAAGTACTTACAACACTAGGAGGACCGCTCTCATCTCCAGGCTGTCTATGTACAATTTGGTCGAAGAGTCCACATGCCTTGGACTGTCTGACCTAAAAAATACCCCCCCCCCCAGGCATCTGTGGACAGCATGGCTTTGGGAGGGGGAGAAAGAGGGCCACCCCCTTCGTGACCTCCGAGGAACAAAACCGAGGCAGATAACCTTTTCACACCTGTGATAGTCTGATAGGAAGTTATAAGGGATGGCTGTGAAACTGCTACTCTCCATTTTAAGACTCATGTGCAGGCATACTGCGAGTTACACTGTGGCTGCCATCGAGTCCAAAGACCTGAGCAACAGATTTGCCATGGGAGCTGGAATAGCTACAATGTGTGATATGTACTCGTAAATTTGTAATCCTGTCCAGCATGAGTTAGGCCTGGGTTAATGTGCCCAGACATGCTCCTATGAAATCTATAGTCTGTACTGGTTGCAACTTGGATTTGTACACTGATTGCTATGCAGAGAGCGGGAGCTAGCTGCAAAAGAATCCCTAGCTTGAAAGAGTAGATGCCTAGTTAGAGCAATTAGAAGCCAGTCGTCCAGATACGGAAACACATGGAATCCCTGCAGCCTGAGATGTGCTGCGATAACTGCCATGCATTTGAACATCCTGGGGGCTGTGGTGAGACAGAACAGAAGCCATCTGAACTGGTAACGTCTGGTCCAAGCCTGAAACAAAGGTACTGTCTGGAGCAGCTGTCCATTTTTATGTGGTAGTATGCATCCTTCAGGTCTATAGAGCACATCCAGTCATCCATTCTCAGAAGAGGTAGAATGGACTGGACCCGTGACCATCCAAATTTTGAATTCCTAACTGATTTGCTCAGGGATGTCAGGTCCACATCTTCCTTAGGTCCCCAGTCTTTTCTGATACCAAAAAAAGAATCTTGAGTAAATGCCTGAGCCTATCTGGTAGGGGGGACCTTCTGGATGACTTTTACAGCAGTTTTATAATTTCTTGAGCTGCCTTCTTCCTCTGATTGGATGGAAATTCAAGGAGGAGAGTCTTTGGTTTAGGAGTTTTCTGAAAAAGGAATTAAGTATCCTCTGGATATGATCCTTCGCATCCAAAGATGGTTTGCGATGGCTGCCTACACAGAAGGGCAGATGGGCAGGCAACTGTGCAAACATTCAGGAGCGCTGGAAGGGACTGTCCAAAAAAACAAGACCTTGAGTTCTGTGGACCCCCTCATCCTGGGGGGTAGTCTCCCCGGGATTCCTTTAAAGGACCTTGAGATTTCTTGAACCACACCCCACCACACACGCACATTCTTAGAAAAGTACCTTAGTGGGGTAGGAAAATGGATTACAATGGCAGGCAAGATCTTACCATCTTTCTCACTATGGAAGAGTCTAACACACAGGATTGTAGATGGGCCAGACTTGAAGGCCTCCAACAGCTGTTTCCTGTGGAGTTTTGGGTATCAACCACCTCTTTGGCAGAGTACCTCTAGGAAGTTAAGGGAGACATTCTCAGGTGAAGATCTTGGGAACCTCTCCCCTTCCTCGAAATCGGTATCAGTAGTGATGGATGCCTGGGGGGAAATCCAGGCACTTCCTTTCACACCATCTCTTCCAAGGAATCTCCTCTGTGGGATGTCCAAGGAGGTGTCTGAAGAAAACTGGGGTTCCACAGATAGGATGGGTTGTCCCCCTGGTAGATGAGATGCCACAAAGAATCCATGGTAGTGGGGAGCAGTGCCAAAGTAGAAAGAACACAGGCTCTCCTAGGATGACAGAGAAACCTCTCCACCACTCTGAAGGCAAAGGGGATCGAAGTACTCTAGAACTGTCCCTGAGGAGCCGAAGTTATCAGAAAGGAAGCCCCTCCCCTAAGCACCCAGAACCCTCCACTCTGAAGGGGCAGATGGCGCAAAGCTCTCAATCTCCGAGGCAATGTGGGGAAGTAATGGCTCTGAAACCTTCGGAGTCAAAGTCAACCGCCCCCCAGACTAAACATTGAGACTACAGCTCCAAGACAAGCTAGGCACAGACAAGGTCGAAGCACAGTGCATCAGGGAGGCCATCTGAGACTAAGTGATTACCATCATCACCTCAGTCTCTGCTCTTGGGATTAATGTATCCACAAGCTCCAAAACCAAAGGTCAGATTGGAGAAAAGAGCTAGAGGGTGAAAAAAGGAAGTCTGCTCACAGAACCGGTGGAGGATAGAGCTGGCAAAACCCCCATCTGAATCTGTGCCTGAAGAAACAACCTCAGCAGCCAATCCACGTCATTCTCAGATAAACTACAAGAGGATCTGGTGGAGAAAGACACTAAAAGTGGTCTTGGAGGTTTCCTAGGAAAGACATTTTGGAGGGGAGATCTCTACGCCAACACACACTGCTTCGAGCTGGCCAGTGGAGCCAGAGGAAGACAAGGTGGAGACCACAGTCTCAGTTCAGAGGTCTTCAGCACCTTTTTGACAGGCCCAGAAATGCAGGAAGACCTGTCTGGGGAACATTTCCTGGCTTCATGGGTTTCCTCGTGTTTTGTGGAGGGGGGGGGTTCAGCCCCTGAAGTGGAAGAACAGAAAGAGAAAGATGACGAAAGCAAACCCTTAAGAATGAGTTTGTTGCTCTAATCTGCCATAGCATGCAGATGGAAAGCCAAACACCACAAGAGTTACCTAGATGAGCAGGCCCTAGACAGTACATGCACTCCCTGAGGGCATCGGATAACAGATCTTGTGCTCACAGAAAGTGCATTTCTTAAACCCTAATGGTTTGTCGGACTTCATATCAGACTTGGACTCCACCATAATTAACTAGATAAGTTTTTTTTTTTTTTTTTTTTTTAAATAGGAGATAGAGGTAGTGAAAGCGGGAAGCAAGTTAAGATGGACAGCAAACTCTAATCAGGAAGTACAGAGATAAGGAAAAGAAATTAGGGCAGGTAAATAATGAGAAGACAAGAAAAACTTTTTTTGATTAATAAACTGACTCAGTCTCTGCAAAATCACTCAAAACACTGAAAGAGCTCTGGAGTGATGAAACCTCAAAGCTTATTCTACAAGGGGCAACAAGATTTGAGGTAGACTGAAGGAAAGAGGCATTGTGGGTAGGATGGAAGGCACTCTGCAGATTGGAAGATAGCAGAGTCATATCAGAGACACACAGGTTGAGGAACGAATGAAAATGACACCAGATCTGTGGCTGTAATGGAAGATTTTATTTGGGGGGGGGGGGGAATAACTTCTCAGAAAAGATACAAGAGCCATTCTCCTTCAGGCAGTCTCCTTTTATGACAAGGCAGTGGATGATGTTGCTTTAAAACTAATTACACTCAGTGATGAATCGCTTTGAAATGGTGGATATTTCAGAGTTAATATGAAAACAAGGATAAAATTCTCGCATATCTGCTGGCAGTCAGTCTGAAGAGTGATGAGTTATCTGCTATCCTAGAAGAAATTATTTCACTAAAACATATGGAACTGATAATACAGGGCTTATGACCCTTGTTTCACAGGACTCTTCGTGTGGCATGTGACAGCCATTCCATCTGTCAAAGATTCATCTGTGGGTGTTAATGCCATTAAAATTGTTCCAAAGAGGATTAAGTAGGAACAGTCTAACTTACCAAATCCAATTTGAAAAAAGTTATGTAATCATAACATTTCATCTGTGTTGTCCATTTTTATTCAACTGATGGGTTCGGATCAGATCCCTCCTATCCAGCTGTGCCACTGAGTTTGTGGCAACCAAATACACTCTAGCTTCTCCCTTACCCACAATGTGCCAACTCTAATTACCTGCAGACTTGAGTAGAAAGAAATATTCATATTCAGAAATGACGGCTATATCTAGAGCTTTATAAAAAAGGACAGAAATGTCCTGTATCCATCCATTCTTCCTGAAGTTTTCAAGGACGGGAGTTGGTGGAAGGGCTGTTGAGGAAGAATGAAAATGGACAACAGATGGAAAGTTATTTCGAGTGCATAACTTCTTTATCTGATCTTGTCAGTTTTTATTCTATCCTCAACTGATGGCACAGAGTCCCCAGCTACCTGAAATCCAGGGTAGACTCAAGGATATTCCTGAGCACCACTGAGCCAAAAGATGATTTACCTCTGGAGACCAAATCCAATTTGCAATGAGTAACAAAGGTATGGGGAGTAGCCCAAGTTACTGCTGCATATACATCATCCATGGACATTCTGGACTGAAACAGAGAAAGTAGCCATGGATCTAGTTGAATGGGCTCGTAATGTTTTTACCAGAGTAATGCCCAATTTGTTATAAACAAATTGAATACAGTTGATAAGCCACCTAGATAAAGTGACTTTGGCAACTGGCTTTTCCAATTTTACTTCTACAAATGAAACAATTTGCAGATTTTCTGATGTCTTTTGTTTTATATAGATAAAAAGGCAACTGTTGGTGACATTTAATAAATGTAATATGTATTCACTCGTTAACAAATTAAGAAAATACTGGCAAATCAATGGATCAATTGATAATAGATTCTGACACCACCTTAAGAAGAAAGGAAGCATTAGTCTGCAGTGTAACTCTATCCTTGTGAAAAATCAAGTATGGTGGTCTAGAGGACAAGGTTTGAATCTCAAATTCGTCTGATAGCACTAACAGCTACCAGAACGATGGTCTTCCAAGAGGTCATGTGTAGCTGCTGGTTTGAAGTAGGATTTAGTAAAAGTTTGCAGTACCAGATTTAGGTCCCATGGAGGAGTAGGATCTCTAAAAGGTCTCAGAAAAGTGCCTTTCAAGAAGGCTTAGCTTAACGACAGGTGGTAGAGAAACTACCAAAACCAATTTGAAAATTTGATATGGCTGCTAACTGAACTTTAACAGTTGAACTAGCACCTCCTTTAAAAAGGTAGGGCAAAATTCAAGAATACTATGCAGGGGAGCTCAAAATGGTTCAGTATTATTTAGGGTTGCCCAGTGAACAAACCTTCCATTTGCTGGAATAGAGCATTTTGGTAGAAGGCTTATGGGAAGAGAACAGTATTTGACGTACAGGTGAAGACAGCACAAGTTGTCTAGCTATTAATTGAACTGGAGAAGCCAAGCAGTCTGCTTGAGGTTGGTCACGTTTGCCCCGCATGTCTTTCGAGGTGTGATTAAGTCTCAATTTATTCGAGTGAGTAGGCTCAACACAGACGATATTGTCTTTAATGAACAGTTAAATTATACATTTAAGGATTTTGTTGATTGTGGCTATGCATTGTTTATTTTAAATGAGATGAAGAATCAGGTATCTAACAACAGGCGCACTATCTACAAGTATTGGCCTATTTTAATGGCATCCCCTGAACTTACAAAGTTGTTAGGTGATAAGCCATTCTTTAGCTTTAGGAATATGAAAACCCTCAAAAAAAAATTGGCCTATTTTAATGGCATCCCCTGAACTTACAAAGTTGTTAGGTGATAAGCCATTCTTTAGCTTTAGGAATATGAAAACCCTCAAAAGTATGCTATGCTATAAAGATTTTCGCCCTCCCATGAATTTATGCTTTGATAGACCCATCTACTCTACATCTAATTTTGGTACATATGCATGTCTAAACTGCTCCTGTTGTTCGGACTTGATCAGATATGTGGAATCTAATAGTTATGTGCATACGATCACACACCATACATATACATTTTCTGTAAGAGCTACTTGTACCACTACCAATGTGGTGTACATGGCATCATGTTCTGTATGTCCTGCATACTACATTGGTAAGACTACGCGTAGACTTAAGGACAGGATTATTGAACATAAGTCAGAAATCAGGAGGCAGTATACTCAGAATGCCTTGTATAAGCATATTGAGGCGTGTGGGGACAGGCATACATTTAGATTTAGAGTTATTGATTTGGTGATTCCCTCACTCAGATGTGGTGATATTAATAATTTTCTTGAAACTAAAGAATATCAATGGATAGTACGTTTGGGAGCTGATAGTCCTCCTGGCCTTAACAGTACAGTAAGCATTAAACCTATTCTTGTTGGATTACAACGTAGGTTGAAATGATATTTTTATCAACCTGTGCACATGAGCATGTTTATACATTGATGTTAATAAGTGCATCTGTTGTGTACATGTATGTGTACACCTATGTTTTAATGTTTTTAGAGTTTGTATTAAACATATAGGTATATATGTATATTTTTATATTTTATAATTAAGCATATATATGTGCTAGATTTAGATTCATATTGCTTTGAAATTTGATCATATATATGCATATGTGTAGCTTCTTTTTTAACAAATGTTTTCTTGCAGTATGTTTCTTTAAATAATTTTTTAAAACTGCACATTTAAATAGGTCATGTGACTTTGGCTGCAGTCACATGACTACTAGGCCTGTATAAAAGCAGTTGCTTTGTGTATATGTATGTATTTAGTATTGAGAAAGGGTTCATACCCGAAAGCTTTGCGTTATAAAGTGATTTGTTCTCAGCATTCCTTGTGTGATTTTGGACCAACTGAATATATCCCATGCTTAAGAGATACAGAACTTGATTTTGGGCCTCTGCCCACAGATTTTGGGGTAGATCTGGCCACCCACTTCGTGTTGGTAACATGTGGAAGTGAAATCTATCCTTGGGACACTATATTTAAATCCCATTTGTCCTAGGTAACAAGTTCCCACTTTTTGGCCTGCAGACCAATATTTCCCCCTAAAGGAGCATTCAGTTGGGAAGTGCTTGGAAGCTTTAAAAACAAATCATTGAGACAATTTTCCTTAGGGGGGAGTTTTACTGCTCCCAAATCTGGGTGCGGAAATCCCCCACTGCTTAGAGTCTTGTGTGTCCCCTGGGACTGAAATCTAGGGTTTCTTCTGTGTCTGGGTTTGGCTTGAGAAGACCTGGAAGTGGCTGGAAAGGACCAATTCTTAGAGGGCCAATGCCTACTAAATCTAGGAGTCTGAACTTGCAAGAAATACTTAACAGTTTGCATAGATTTAGCTTTATCTTCCATTTTTTAAGAACTTCCTCAGCTTTACTGCCAAACAGGCGGTCCTGATTTAAGGGAGCATCCAACAGTTTAGCTTTAACATGATCAGGCAAAGATTGCTCCTTAAGCGAAGCATGCCTTCCAAGAACAGACCCAGTAACAGCAGCCCTGCAAGAGGCCTCTAATGAATTAAATCCACATTGCAAAGTATGTTTGCCAACCTGTTCAGCAGAATGCATTAAATCCTATAATTCTTAATTTTCAGCACAGTCAGGAATCAAAATTATTTTCTATTTAAGCAACCCAATAACATGTTGTTGATACTTTAACATATGAAACTGGCAGTTTAAAGCCCTAATGGCCAAGGTTGCAGAAGTGTAAACATTCTTACCCCATCTATCCAGCGCCCTGGAGTCTCCATCAGAAGGGGTAGAATGTTTAGCAGTAGAAGCCTTAATGCCCTTCGGTCCCAGTGAAATAGTCTCTGGATCCGCAATAGGATTTTTAAAAAGAAACTTCTGTGAACCAGGAACCCTGTAATGTCTGTCAGATTTTCTGGGAGCAGAATCAGGGGCCAAACTAGATTCTGAAAAGGCATCAACAATGTCTAGTACAGGAGATATAGCTACAGGCCTATACTGAGGCAGGAGCAAGAAATCCCCAAGCTTCTTTTTTGAATCAGAAAAATCCTGGCTTTCCCAGGGGAAATGCTCCCTTAGAGTATGTAAGGTTTCACTAAAAGAAAAATCTTTTGGAGGGGAAGCAGAGGGAATAGAGTCCTCTGCATCAGAATCCTCATAAGATAAGCAGATAAAGGGCAAATGGAGATCATCAGAAGAATCAGAATTCCTGGTCAGAAGATTCATAAACAACTTCAGTCCAAGGTCTCTTAGAAGGGGGAAGTTGGCTTCCCCTGATACAAGATCTTCAGCCATTCTTATTTGTTTTTTTAGGCATAGAGGCCTGAGCATGCGGACTGGGCGTCGGTTTCTTAGGCATGGTTTGAGATTTAGGCCTAAATGAAGAAAGAGGTGTCTGTTTAATATGCAAGTCCGTAGGCCTGAATACACCCTCAGAAGCCAGTGCCTGCACAGCGGCTCCGGACCCATCCAAGGTAGACACATCCGCAGGTTCCACAGTTGAAGCATCTCGTGGCATACTGGACTCAGAATGGGTGGCCTGCGAATTGGAGGGTATCAAGGGCTGCAAAAACGCCTCACTGAGTACCGGCAAAGTGGCGACTGGCTTAGAAGAGTAGTCAGCAGCTTTGGACCTAGGCAGCCTGTCTCGGTCTTTATCTTTGC
This sequence comes from Protopterus annectens, assembly GCF_019279795.1. Classification (NCBI taxonomy): domain Eukaryota; kingdom Metazoa; phylum Chordata; order Ceratodontiformes; family Protopteridae; genus Protopterus; species Protopterus annectens. The sequence goes on along the minus strand of NC_056739.1, from coordinate 1,686,607,774 downwards.
ATTTTTTTGGAATCCCGGTAGTCGGATGGGTAACCGATGACATTTCTGGATAATTAAACACAGAACCGAAATATTTAGAGGCAAAAATATACAGACAACAAATAGTGCACTGATTAAATAAAGCACAAAACTGACAGCAAGGTATGTCGTGGTCAGGGCCCAGGCAAGGAATACAGTACAAATGAAAATCTTTGTGAGGTATTTGCTTCCCATAAGTAATGCAATTAACTTTTACTGACATCGGCAAGGAGCAAGAAAAAGTTTCCCCAATGGGGTACCTAGCTTTAGTTGAAGACTTCAGTTCTGAAACTCAAAAATGAAAATTTCAGGAGTCTACCGACTGGCACTTGCGAACTGCTTCTGCTTCGGGCACCGCACGGCAAGAAAGACTAATGTAATGGCGTCGGCTGTATGTTTTATACCCATGATGACCTGACGTCATGGAAGAAGGGACAGCATCTGACACAGGACCCAAGACTTTGTTAATCAGGCCGACTGAGGGCTACTGCAAGCAGATAACCCAAATGTAATGACTGCAACAGTGAAACACGAAGAACATCTGATAGTGCATGTAGTCTGCTTTGAAGCGTAGGTATCTTCTGCAAGATTCCCTTATTGGGATGTGCACGTAGGCTTCCTTTAAATCCAGTGTTGCCAACTAGGCATCCTTGCCTAGCATAGGAAGTAGCTGGTGAAGAGTTAGCATCTTGAATTTTGGTATCACCAATGTGTTTAGGATAGAGAGGTCCAGGATAGGATGCTAAGAGTAGTCTTCTCTGGGCACCAGGAAAAGTCTCTAGTATAAACCTTGTCCCCTTTCCTCTTCTGGAACAGGTTGAATAGCCCTGATGCTTGAGAGAGAGAGAGAATTTGCTTTTGAGCCTCTGCCCACTGATTTAGGGATAGATCTGGCCAACCATTTGGGGTTGGTAAGGAGTGGAAGTGAAATCTATCTTGGGAAACTATATTTAAAACCCATTTGTCCTGGGTAATAAGTTCCCGATTTTTTGCCTGCAAGGCAATCTTTCCCCCTAAAGGAACAGTCAGGTGTGCAGGGCTTGGTAGATTCAAAGTTAAGCCACTGAGACAGTTTACCACAGGGGGGAGTCTTACCACTCCCTGCTTTGGAAGTGGGAGCCCCCCACTGCTTAGTCCTGTGAGTACCTTGGGACTGAAGACTGGGTGTTCTGCTGGTTCTGAGTTTGTACTGAGAAGGCCTGGAAGAGGCAGGAAAGGACCAATTTCTTAGAGGTCCAATGCCTACTAAATCTGGGAGGCTGTACTTGCAGGAAATCTTTAAGTTTGCATAGATTTAGCATTTTCCTCCATTTTTTTTTTTTTTTTTTTTTTAAGTACTTCTGCTTTGTTGCCAAACACGCGGTCTTGGTACAAGGAAGCATCCAGCAATTTAGCTTTAACGTGATCTGGCAAAGATTTCTCCTTAAGCCAAGCATGCCTTCTAAGAACAGACGCAGTGACAGCACCCCTGCAAGATGCCTCTAGTGAATCAAAACCACATTGCAAAGTAGGTTTCCAACTTGTTCAGCAGAATGCATTAAATCCTGTCAATCTATTTTCAGCACAGTCAGGAATAAACATCATTTTCTGTTTAAGCATTCCAATAATATGCTGCTGATACTTTAACATATGAAACTGGCAGTGTAAGGCCCTAATGGCAAAATTTGCAGAAGTGCATACCTTCTTACCCCATCTATCCAGCGCCCTGGAATTTCTATCAGAGGGAGTAGGATTTTTGGCAGTAGTAGCCTTAATGCCCCTGGGTCCCTGTGAAACGGTCCCAGGATCCGCAGTAGGATTTTTAAAAGAGGAACTTGCGAAAGTCAGGAACCCTGTAATATCTATCAGGTTTTCTGGGAAAAGGAGGTAGAGAGTCAGGGGTCAAGCTAGATTCAGAGAAGGCAACAACAATATCCAGGACAGGGGGATAGCTAAAGACCTGTTCTGGGGCAGGAGTAAGAAATCCCTAAGCCTCTTTTTAGAGTCGGAGTTGTTGTGTCTTTCGGCTTTTCCCGGTTAGGGGTCGCCACAGTGGAACTCCGGTCTGCTAATGATTGGCAGTATATGTTTACGTGCAGAGTTGCCGGCCCCGACGCACAACCTTCAACGAAGGTAAGCCCATTCACGCACGTCTCCACACAGAAGACGCTCTAGCTGAGAATCGAACAGGACGTCTTACTGTGAGGCGACAACGCTACCACAGCACCACCACCGCAGTACCGCTTTTTAGAGTCAGAGTAATACTGGCTTTCCCAGCGAAAATGCTTCCTAAGAGTATGCAAGGTTTCACCAAAAGAAAAATCCTCTGGAGGGGAAGCAGAGGAAATAGAGCCCTCTGTATCAGAATCCTCATAGGTAGATAAGGGTAAATCCTGGTGGTCAGAGGAAACAGAGAATACAGAGTCCTGATCAGAAGAATCATAAGGAAACTCAGTCCTAAGGTCTCTTAGAGGGGAAGGGTGGCTTCCCCTGATTAGAATAATAAGGTCTTCAGCCATTCTTATTTTTTTTTTAGGCATAGAGGCCTGATCATGTGGTCTGGGTGGTTTTCTAGGCATGGATCGAGTTTTAGGCCGTGGAGAAGAAGATGGCGTTGGTTTAATATGCAAGTCAGTAGGCCTGAATACACCCTCAGAAGCCGGTGTATTCACTGCAGCTCCCGTCCCATCCAAGGTAGACACATCCGCAGGTTCCACAGTTGAAGCAGGTCACGGCATACCAGACTCAGAATGGGTCTCAGTAGAGGCCTGCGAATCTGAAGTAGCAGGTATCTGGGGCTGCGAAAGCACCTGACTACTGTCGAACTGGTGATGAGCTTAGAAGCATCGTCGGCAGCTTTGGACAGTACAGTTGTGTACCTACCATAAATGTAGATATTAGAGTGTATTCACTGTTGCAGGCATTACACTTGGATTATCCTGCTGGCAGGCTACCCGCAGTCGGCCTGAATTCCAAAATCTAGGTCTGGCGTCGGTTGCTGTCGCCTCTTCCCTGACGTCACTGCACCAGGTGTATAAAAAAAGCAGCTGACTCCATTTTCTTCAGTTTTTCTTGCCCCAGATGTCAGGTGCCCCCAAACTGGTAGGCTAAAAATTATGCCAATGAGTATGCATGCAGTAACAAACATTTCCTTCATCTACAAGCAAATACACCACATAGGTTGTATAGGATAGAGAAAGTACAGATAAGTCCCAGCAAAGAAATGGGGGATGGTGGGTAACGTAGACTGCAACAGTGAATACACTAACAGCTACATTTATGGTAGGTACACAATTGTACTATTTTCATCATGTTTCACTGTTGCAGTCATTACACTTGGGTTGAATCCCAAAGCTGAGGTTGGGTGGCTGGGTCTAAATAGGATTAGGAGAGGCTATAAGGCCCTGCAGAACTGCAGTGGCAAAGCCTGCTCTGGATTTAGAGAAGAGAGGTAAGTGGTAGTGCTTGGTAAAAGTGTGCACTGAAATCCAAGTTGCAGCCTCTAAAATGTCTTTGGTTGGTACTCCTCTGAGGAAGGCTGCTGAAGTGGCTGCTGCTCTGGTTGAATATGGCCTTATGCCCTTAGGCACTGATTTGCCATGTTGCGAATAGCAGAAACTAATGCAGTGGCCTATCTATTTTGAAATAGTCTGCTTTTGATAGCATTTCCTTGTGATCCTGCAGCATATGCCACTAAGAGTTGCTCAGTCTTCCTGAAAGCTTTAGTTCTGTCCAAGTAGAAGCGTAGCTGTCTGTGTATGTCCAAAGAATGCAGGAGTCTCGCACCCTTATTCTGTGCGTTTGGATAAAAAGTGGGTAAATTAATGGTTTAGTTAAGGGCCACACTGGACACCACCCTTAGGCATAAATGTCGGGTTCGTCCTCAGAGAAACCCTGTCTGGATGGAAAATGATAAAAGGTTCCACAGCCATGAGTGCATGCAACTCTGAGAATCGTCTTGCAGAGGTTATTGCTAGGAGCAAAGCAGTTTTCCATGATAAGAACTTTATTTCAGCTGTGTTGGCTGGCTCAAAAGGCGGCAGTGTGAGTTTTTCCAAGACATAATTGAGGTCCCATGCAGGTATTGGTGCTCTCCTTGCAGGTCTTATGCTTTTGGCCTCTCCGAGGTACTGCCTTAGAACCGGATGAGAAAAAATAGGTGGTTCCGTATTGTAATGAGCTGAAATGGCAGAGGCATGGATTTTAATTGAAAAAAAGGATAGGCCTTTGACCAGCATCTCAGTTAGGTATTGTAAAATCTGAGGAATATTTGGTACAATCGTGTCAATTCCTTGTGCCTGGTTCCAAGCACAAAATCTCTTCCATTTTTCTGCACAAGATTTTCTGGTACTGGGCCTCCTGGTCTCCAAAATTACATCCATCACTGCTTGAGAGAGGTGTGTTCTGAATGGCTACATTATCCGCCATGCTGCCAGATTTAGGGTCCGGAGTTGGCTGTGCAGGATCCGATTGTTTAGTTGGGTCAGTAAGTGAGGAATTAGAGGTAATGTCCAGGCTGGGCCTTGAGACAAGCTCTTTAGGATTGGGTACCAGTGCTGGCGGGGCCAGTCTGGGGCAATCAATCATTTTTGGCTCCTCTTGCCTGACCTTTAGGAGTACCTTGGAGATGAGAGGCAGAGGAGGAAAGGCATATACTGTTAGGGTTTTCCAGCTGAATGATAGAGCATCCACTTTCCATGCTTGCTTGTGTTAAGTCCTTGTGCAAAATCTCTGTAGTTGGCAGTTGTGAGGAGAGGCAAATAGATCTATGTCTGGGCATCCCCATTTCTTTGTTATCATGCTGAATACTTGTGGATCCAGTTTCCACTCGTGGGGATTCATGATGTTTCTGCTTAGTTTGTCTGCCGGAGTATTTTTCTTTCCTGGCAGGAATTGTGCTTGCAGATGTACTTGATAAGTCAAAGCTGTGTCCCATAAAGTCATGGCTTGTCTGCAGAGGGAGTAGGAATGTGTGCCTCCCTGCTTGTTTATGTACCACATGACTGTAGTATTGCCAGTCCTTATCAGTAGTTGTCCTGGATGAAGCAGATCCTTGAAAGCTGTCAGGGCATTCTGAACAGCCAGCATCTCTTTTTGATTGATATGAAGATGCATTTGGCTTCTGGGCCATGTGCCCTGAATAACATTTTCCTGCCATATGTGCCCCCCAGGCATAATGAAGCATCTGTTATTGACTGGCTGGCAGTGGGTAGGGTGAATGGCTGCCCCTTGTTGTGGTGACAGGCCTGTGCCCACCATCGAAACTCCTGTTGCAGACAAGGAATGAGGGTAATTAATGTTTCCAGGCTGTCGCAATGTTGAGCCCAAACACTTTTTAGATACCATTGTAGTTTCCTCATATGCAATCTGGCATATGGAATTAGCAGAATGTAGGATGCCATGAAGCCCAAAGCCTGGAGAATGTTACTTGCAGATAACTGGGTCTTTGTTGCCAACATTTTGAAGTAAGAAGCCCATTGCCTTTGTTTGTCTGGCGTAAAGATAAGCCATCTGGGCAGTTGTATTTAAGCTTGCACCCAGGAATATTATCTCTTGAGAGGGTATTAATTTTGATTTCTTTTCGTTTACTGTGTACCCTAGGCAAATTAATAGTCTTTTTACATATGCCAGATGCTTTAGTAGAATGTCCTTGTTCTCTGCTTGAATCAGACAATCGTCCAAGTAAGGGTATATTTGAATTCCTCTTTATTTGTAAAATGCAATTACTGGTGCCAGGCATTTTGTGAAGACCCTGGGCGCAGTAGATAAGCCAAAGGGCAGTGCAGAGAATTGGTAGTACATTGAGCCAGCTATGAATCTGAGGTATCTTCTGCAAGATTGTCTGATAGGAACATGCAGGTATGCCTCTTTTAGGTCCAACGTTACAAGCCAAGTCTTCTTGCCCAGCATGGGCAGAAGCTGCTGCAGAATCAACATTTTGAATTTTGGAACATCCAGAAATCTATTTAGAATAGACAGGTCCAGTATTGGTCTCCAGGCTTTATCCTTTCTGGGTACCAAGAAAAGTCTCGAGTAAAATCCTTGTCCCTGCTCTTGCTGTGGTACTTGCTGAATGGCCCTCATGTCCATGAGGGATGAAACTTGTTTTTGTGCCTCTGCCCATTGGTTGTGTGGCAGGTCTGGCATACCTTTTGCCCTTGGCAGGGTGTGAAAGTGGAACCTGTAGCCCTGGGACACTATATTCAAGACCCATTTGTCCTGGGTGATCATGCGCCAATTTTGAGAAAAAAAGTGCTAGTTTCCCCCTAAGGGGGCTGTCAAAAGATAAGTGCTTGGTGCTGGCAAAGGAAAGTCATTGGGACTGTTTCCTATATGGCTGTGATTTGTCTTCTCCGCTTTTGGAGGTAGAATCGCCCCACTGTTTATGCCTGTATGAGCCCTGGGGCTGGGATCTGCCTCTGGGACGTCTGTATCTGCCTCTTTGAGGCCTGTCTGACACTGGAAAGGACCAATTCTTTGTAGGCCAGTTCCTGCAAAATCTGGGTGGCTGTAGCTGTAAGAAATCCTTTACTGTTTGCATAGATTTCGCTTTGTCCTCCATTTTCTTCAACACCTCCTCTGCTTTAGTACCAAATAAAGTATCATGCTGTAATGGAGCATCTAATAATTTTGCTTTAACATGATCAGGCAGATTCTGTTCCTTCAACCAAGCATGCCTCCTAATGACAGAACCCGTGACTGCGACCCTCCAAGAGGCCTCCAGAGAATCAAAACCACACTGCAATGTACGCTTTCCCACTTGTTCAGTTGCATGCAATAAATTCTGCATTTCCTTCTTTTCTGCACAATCAGAATTTGCCAACATTTTCTGTTTTAGCAGTGACATTAAGTATTGCTGATATTTAAGCATATGAAATTGAAAATTTAAAGCCCTCACAGCCAAAGTAGCAGAAGTGTAAACCTCCCCCCCCATCTGTCTAGTGCCCTAGAATCCCTTTCAGAGGGGATAGGGTTTTTTGCAGTAGAAGCCTTGACCCCTTTGGGACCCTGAGAAATAGTTTCTGGGTCAGCAGCAGGGTTTTTATAAAGAAATTTATGTGAATCTGGAACCTTGTAGTATCTGTCTGGTTTAACAGGGGGCGAGGGTAGAGAGTCAGGAGAAAGGCCGGACTCTGAAAATACATCTACAATGTCTAACACAGGGGGAATATCAAGAGGCCTGTGTTGAGGCAGTAAAAGAAAATCTCTAAGCCTTTTCTTTGATTCTGAGTAGTTTTGGCTCTCCCAGTGGGAATGCTCCCTCATGGTATGCAGGGTTTCCCCAAACGAATAATCCTCAGGAGGAGGCTGAAGGGCTAGATTCTTCAGCATCAGAATCCTCATAGGGAGGAAGAGAGTATTCCTGTTCAGAGGAGGAGTCAGAGGAAATGGAAGCCTGATCTGAAGATTCATATTCTGTCTCTTCCCTAGGCCTCTTATCAGGAGGGGGATGGGAACCCCTGATCAAGATAATTAGGTCTTCGGCCATTTTCAGCATCTATTTTTTAGGCATGGTAGTCTGTCCAGGAGAATGCTGTACGTGTTTCTTTGTCTTTAGAGCTGCTTTAGACTTTGGTTTAGAAGCCGAGGGTTAGGCATGGTAGTCTGTCCAGGAGAATGCTGTACGTGTTTCTTTGTCTTTAGAGCTGCTTTAGACTTTGGTTTAGAAGCCGAGGAAGGCTTTACATACAACTGTGTAGGTCTGAAAACACCCTCAGAAGCCAATGCCTGCTCAGCGGCTCCGGACCCATCTGAGGGAATAGTTTCCGAGTGTCCAATACCTTGAGTATCCAGAGGCCTAGCTGGCTCCATGTGGGGATCAGCAGCGGCCTGTGGCTCTGAGGTAGCGGGTGTCAGGGGCTGCGAAAGCGCCTCACTGAGAACCGGCGACTGGCTTAGCGGAAGCCTCATCTGTTTTGGACCTCGGATGCCTGTCCTTTTCTTTTTCCTTGCACTTTTTATAAACTCCTGTCATCGGCTGTTCCGACGGCATTATATAATTGAATCTTCGGCCAAAGTAATGAAAGGCAAAATTGTACCAACGCTTAATAGTACGTTGGTTAAATCTAGCACAAAACCGACAGCTAGCAACATTGTGATCAGGGCCTAGGCAAGGAATACAGTAAGAATGAAAATCCTTATGAGGTATTTGCTTCCCACAAGAAATACAATTAACTTTTTCGGACATCGGTCTGGAGCAAGAAAAAAGTTTCCTCAATGGGGTACTTAGCTTTAATGAAGACTTCGGATCTGAAATTAGTTTTTGAAAATCTCAGGAGTCTGCCGACCGGCACTTGCAAACTGCTTTTGCTTCGGGCACCGCGCGGCAAGAAAGACTGAAGAAAATGGCGCTGGCTGCTTTTTTTTATACCCCTGGCGCACTGACGTCAGGGAAGAGGAGACAGCAACAGACGCCGAACCTAGACTTTGGAATTCAGGCAGACTGCGGGTAGCCTGCCAGCAGGATAACCCAAGTGTAATGACTGCAACAGTGAAACACGATGAACATCTATGCGGTCTGTCTTTATCTTTGCATTTTTTCAGAATGTCGGTAGTCGGGTGGCTTACCGAAGCCATATCTGGATAATTGAACAGAGTACCAAAACATTTAGACACGTAAATAAACAGACGACGAATAGTTGGTTTAAATAAGGCATAAGCGAGGTAAGTCGTGGTCAGGGCCTAAGCAAGGAATGCAGTACGAATGAAAATCTTTATGAGGTATTTGCTTTCCACAAGAAATACAATTAACTTTTACTGACATCGGTTTAGAGCAAGAAAAACTTTCCCCAATGGGGTACTTAGCTTAGTTGAAGACTTCGGTTCTGAAACTCGAAAACGAAAATTTCAGGAGTCAGCCAACCAGAACTTGCGAACTGCTTCGGGCACTGCACAGCAAGAAAGACTAATGTAATGGCATCGGCTGCATGCTTTATACCCCTGACTACCTGACGTCATGGAAGATGAGACCAAAACCAACGCAGGACCCAAGACTTTGATAATCAGGCCGACTGAGGGCTACTGCAAGCAGATAGCCCAAATGTGATGACTGCAATAGTGAAACATGAACATCATGTGAATACTTAACAGATTCCAATAAAGTTTCACACACAGGAAACATGAAAACACCATGGTAGAATAGATTTCACATGGATTTTAAAAAAACTAACTGAAGTTCCCTGTCTATCCGATTAACTGTTAAATGTCCCTATCTAACCTAATTAACTCAGCAAGGCAAGATTACACTCTTACTTTTGCACAAGATGAAAAATTATGCCCACACTTCAGGCTGTTGTCTGACCTCAGCAACTGGAACTCCTACTCTGGAAAACAACCACCGAGCAAATCACTGAATTTTAACTGATACAGAACAGGATTTTTATAGCAGATGTTTTTAAAAAGTAACAGGAAGCTGCTAGGAGAATTTGACACATGTCAGACTTTAAAAAGTAAAACAGCTGCTGTGAAGACTTCTAGCACACAATGACATCACATCTAGATTAGCGGACTCTAGTATTCTCAAAAAATGTATATTTGGTCAGCTAGAACACCACTGACATTCAAACATCTAGCATAATTCAGAGTGATAATCAAAAAACAAACTTATTTACAAAATTATAGCTAGTCATGTTGGCATATGTAAACGCAGGGTAATTTACACAACTTCAGCCAGTCATGCTAGCACAGATTATATCCAACATTCTCACATCAAGTATCTTTTGTAGGTTTAGCCAGGCTCTCTGATGCATGGATAAACATACCACGATTACTTACAGAGGACAATAGTGTCTTCGTTCAGGAGTGCTGCTAGGGTCCAAAGATTCTCTGGACCCCTGGTTTTGTGGGCCACCTCTGCTGCTGGGGTGTCTTCCATTAGAGTTCCCTTCTCTGTCTCTGGGGGAACCTCCTCCACATAGATCTCAGAATGAACCCTGTGACCTCTTGAACCACATCTTTTGTCCACCATGTTGACTCCTAGAAAGGATCTTTGAGGGGGGTTGAAAAACGTGTGCCCTCAGCAGACATGGTCTTTATTTTCTTCCTTTTTCCACCAGGATAGTGTTCCTTTAGCTTAGGACCAGATAGACGTGCCATCAAAGGGAGCACTGATGAACAAGGACTTGAAGGGCTCCACAAAGTCACAGCCTCATCCAGGCATGGTGTCTTATGGCAATGCCAGAATCGGCCACCCTTTAGCTACCCACTGCAGTGTGGGATATCAGCCTCATGGAAGCAATAGCCAATATTTGGAGGGTGGCCAGTACAGAGGGGAAAAAAATAAAAAAGTCTTCTGTTCCTAAACACAGACACGGACCCAGGGGGTCGAACCTTTCCCTCATCAGATCCCTTTGTAGGCGCGTGAAATGGGATGGGTAGTTTAATACCCTCAAGGTAAACGTGGAAGAGGCATAAACCCTTTTCACAAAATCTGTCCAAAGCTTGTGATTTTCTGTTGGAAGGGTGTATAGAAAAGCTCTCTTGTGCGAGCTCCTTCTTGGTAGTTGCCACGACAACCATTGCATCTACTGGGATCTTCCTGGTCCAGAGAGTCTTATCTGAGGGGGTACTCAAAATCTTATCCACCCGGCTTGGGGATCCGCTCCAACTTATCCGGCTCCTTCCATGCCCTAGTTGACACTACCTCTATTAGTGGGTTGGCAGTGTGAGATATCTAGGCATTAGATGGGGGGGCACCCGAAAGTCTCCCGCAGACCACATTCCTCCGGGGAAGGGTTTTGGGAAGACCAGCCACCTCTCTGGCACAGGATTTCATAGGTTCATAGGTAGGTAACTAGGCTATCGGCCCTACGGCCCATACAAGCCTAGCCAAAAAATGTACCCTGGCTTTCGCCACCCAAGAAAATCATTTTCCTGTGCCCCTGTTGAGCAGAGCCACAAAAGTGATCCCCGGGGTGAATTTCCCATTTCCCATCCAATCATCAAGATTTTTCTTGAAGAGTGCTAATGAGGAGCTCTGTTTGACATAGATAGGTAGTCTGTTCCAAAGTATGGGAAGTCTCTGGGACAGGAATCTATCCCTCCAGCATGTTCTGTTTATTGTGGTGACAAGGTTAAGGTCCCTAGAGCATGTAGCCCAGAGGGATTGGGACTTCTTTAAGTGGAGCATGTCCAACAGCTCTGGGTTTGACATAGCTTTGTATGTTAGGCAGAGATCACCCCTGAGTAGGCGATATGACATGGAGTCAAGCTGTAGCTGTCTGAGACTGTCTGCATAGGGCATCTGTTTGAGGCCAGTAATCCTCTTTGTGAGATATTTCTGTGGTCTTTCCAGTTGTTGTCGATGTCTTGTGAGGTACATACCAAAAGGGGCGTTGTACTCTATAATGGTTCTAATGAGTGATGAGTAGAGGGGAACTATGACTTCTTTTTTTCTGGATGAGAATCCTTTTGTGATGAGATGAGCCACGTAGAAGGATTTCCTGACCACTGTGGCGATGTGATCATCAAAGGAGAGACTACTGTCCACCTGTGTCCCAAGGTCTCATCACATTTTTGGCATTAAGTAGACTACCAGCTATGTGGTAGTTCATGAGTACAGAGTTTTTACCAAAGGGGATGACAATACACTTTTTGGCATTGAGCTTCAGGCCATGGCTTTTGACACCTGGTATCTGTTTCAGTGAGGCCCTTTTGTAGTTTGTCCACATTGTTAGGAGTTTCGATTATGGCTCCTAGTTTGCAGTCATCTGCAAACTGTTAGCCAAACACCTTCTGTGTTGGCCTGCACTTCAGAGAAGTAGATACCAAACAGGAGAGGACCCAGGACTGAACCCTGTGGTACTCCACTTGTCACTGGTCTGATGTCAGATTTGGAATCCGCTACTTTCACAGTGTGGGTTCTGTCCGTGAGCCAGTTGGCAACCCATCTTGTGACATAGGGATTTATACCTAGTTTAGTGAGCTTATCTATAATTCCAGAGTGGGGGATGGTGTCAAAAGCCTTGGCGAGATCTAGATAAGCTGTGTGAACCATTTTACCCTCATCTATGGCTTTGGTGACTGCTTCAAAGAAGTCAATCAGGTTTAGGAGACATGATCTGCCTTTGACAAATCCAAACTGAGTAGGGTCCAGAGTTTGGAGATTACCAATGTCTTTGTTTATGAGTTCCATGATGATACGTTCCATGACCTTGCAGACCAGGCTCATCAGGCTAATGGGGCGGTAGTTCCCGGGGTCCATCATGGCTCCCCCTTTGTGGAGTGGGATAACCGTCGTAGTGCGCCATTCAGTGGGTACAAAGCCTGAGGTGAGGCTATGATTGAACATGGTACTTGGGTAGGGTGCCAGCTCATTCTGTAGTTCGGGTAGAACGCAGCCTGGGATATTGTCAGGTCCCATGGATGCTGTGCTCTTGGCTTTGGAGAGTGTGTTTTTTTACCTGTGCAGCCATGATTATAGGAACTTTGCATTCTTCCGGTATAGAGATGGGCCCTCTAGGGGGTGGGTGGGGGGGGGGGGTAAAGTTAGCACTGAACCTATCTGCTAGGATGTTGGCAATATCAGTTGGTTCTGTATATTTATTGCCATTATGCTGCAACTCAGAGCAGATCTGAGTGTTCCCATTTAGATTATTGACATAGCTATAGAATGCTTTGTGGCTGTCTTTAGAGTCAGTGGCAATTTTGTTTTAGTAACTAGCTTTGGAGGATTTTGAGGGATCTCAGCTTCTTACTGAGGTTGACCAGGGAGTTCCTCCAGTCATGGGATTTTACTCTTTTTTGCAACAGTTTCTTTCTTCTGTTGTAGAGTTTGTTTATGGCAGAGGACCACCAGATTGGCTTCCTTTTTTTGGAGGATAACATCTTGGTTCTATTAGGGATAGCATGATCCATGGACTCGTTTAAGTGCTTATAAAGTGCATTTGTGTAGGATTCGGCAGTCATACCTCTATTGTCCATCTGCATGGGTGTCATGAAGTTTGCCACTTCTGTCTTAAGAAGTGTGAAGTTGGCTTTTGAGACTTTTTTTTACGATGGTTTCCCTAATTGGGGCTGGGATGTGGATGTCTAGGCTGATTAGCTTGTGGTCGGAGCTGACCAACGAGGAATTGACCTCTGGTGTGAACACCGGTTTCCCATGTTGGTAATGACCAGGTCTAGGATATTCCTGCCCCTGGTGGGGGTGTGAATAAGTTGATCCAAGGCATTGGAATTTATGAATTCTAGAAAACGTTGAGCAAAAGAGTTGGTACACGAGTATTTTTCCCAGTTAATGGTGGGGTAGTTGAAATCGCCCATTATTAGGGTGTTGGGTTGTACCCTAATACCTTCCAGTGTATCAAGAAATGAGGAGTGTGAATCCTGGGGCATGGTGGGGGGTCTGTAGCAAGCTACAATTTGGATTGCGGTCTTGCCCAAAGTTAGTTGCACTTGGATAATCTCGGATGCATTATGCTGTGCAACTAGCCTGTAGGTGTGTATATCCTTAATGAATATGGACACGCCTCCGCCTTTAGTGCTTCTTTCTGCGTTAGGGGGCTGAAAGGTGTGGTATGAATTCAAGCCTGGTAATGCAGGAGTGCTCTCTGGAGCTTTGAACCAGGTCTCCGTCACTGCACAGATGTCAATGTTCTCCATTTTAAGGAGTTCCTCGAGTGAGTGCATTTTGAGGTTTAGACTTCTAGCACTGAGTAGCATTACCCTCAGATTTTGCTTGCTTGTACCGGTTACAGTGGTGAATTTGTCATTTGAACCTTGCCTAAAAAAGGCACTATAGGGGTGGCAAGAGTTCTACATCCTCTCCAAAGGAGACTTCATCAGGTGGCGACCTTGGGGAGCATACGCCATCGAAATCTTTGTTGGTGGCGAGGGATTCCTCTGGGGAATCCATGTGCCTCCCCTTACACAATGTCTTCTGGGTAAACTCCTCAGTGGGGTGCTCTGGGGAGCTGTTGGAAGACTCTCAGGGATCCACAGAAGGAAGGTTGTGGAGGCTTCCCGGCTGTCCATGTGGTAGACTTAAGGCCACAGGCACCAGGCCAGAATGGAGAGGGGGAGGTTCTGAGAAGGTGCAAAGAGGCTCTCCCAGGGTTGGAAAGGACCCTTTCCACCACCTTGAAAGCAGAAGTGCTCCAACCCTCCGAAAGCAGTCCACTCGGGGCCAGATCCACCAAAGCAGACTCCTCCCAGGGGGGCCAGAACCTCCCACTCAGGAGTCTGGACAGAGCTGTCCAAGGACTATGCCCCTAGGGGGAGAAAGCTCCAAAAACTTCAGAGTTGACATCAACCCCCTGGAGCGGACCTCAAAGCTGAAGCTCAAACACGCACTCAGAACCGAAGCGAGGGCTAAAAATGCCGAGGAAACATTCACTATCGCCTCTGACACCCTGGCTCCAGAAACTAATGGAACAAAGGGATCTTACACCGAAGGACATGTCAGAGAAGAAGCTACTGGTCAGAATGGGGAAACCATCCAGATATGGACAGAGCAGACAAGCCCCATCTGGATCTGGGCCTCAAAGAACTGCCTCAGTCTGCCCATGTCCTTGGAGGTAAGGCTTTGGAAAGACTTACAGGAAGAAGAGGAGTTCTCAGATCTCCTGGGTGAATGGGAGGCAGACCCCCTAGACAGTCCAATCTGCGCCAAGCTGAGAGCGGAAAGCAGAAGCCAGAACTGCCACTGAAGTAACACTCCATCCCGAATCAATGGAGGATGATCAGGGCAGAGGGGAGGAAATATGAGAATACTGGTGAGACTGGATCTGCTCAGAGGAGGACCTCGTGGGAGACCATTTCCTGCTCTCCCAAGCCTCCAAGGACGTTTTGGAAAGGGGTTGAGCCCTCGAAGTGGAAGGAATGCCTGAAGAGGAGGAAGGAGGGAGCAAACCTTTGAGTTTGCTCCTCCTATTCAAGGCCCCACAGTGAAACCCTTTGCACATCCCAGTGGGCATCCAGGTGTGCAGAACCAAGGTAGTATACGTAAAATCTCTTGTGGGAGTTAGACAGTGGGATCTTATGTCCACAGAAGTACATTTCTTGAAACCAGGTGGTTTCTGGTCAGCCATACATAAAAGGGAAAGTGGAGACAACAGGCTAAGAAGAGAGGGTTAACTAGAAAGAGGGAAGGAATACTGGTGTAAGAAACCCGATTAAGAAAAGCAGAAGAAAAGTACAGTTTTGTACACATCATAAATGTAGAGGAGTGTATTCACTGTTGCAGTCATCACACTTGGGTTATCTGCCTGCAGGTAAGCCCACAGTCGGCCCGAATATCAGAGAGTTAGTATTTCTGCGTCGGATGCTGTCACTACAGGACGGACGTCATGTCGTCATGGGTATAAAAACAGGCAGCTGACACTATTACATCAGTTTTTCTTGCCCCAAATGTTAGGAGCCAAGCTATGGTAGGGAAACCACCACCAGTAAAAAGTAAATACCAATACCATGGAAGGGGTGAGTAATAGCCATAGAGAGGAGATAGAGAGAAAAAAAACAGGGGGCTGGAGGGAGGGAAACCAGGACTGAAACAGTGAATACATTTGAACATCTGCATTTATGGTAAGTGTACACAACTGTACTATGTTCTTCGTGTTTCACTGTTGCAGTCACTACACTTGGGTGGACTCCCAAACCGGAAGAAGGGTGGAGGCAGTCAAAAGTTAGGGCTGGCTAGTAGGCCTTGCAGGACTGCTGTAGCAAAAAATGCCCTGGATTTGGAAAAGATAGGCAGGTGGTAATGCTTGGCAAAGGTGTGTACAGGACTCCAGGTAGCAGCTTCCAGGATGTCCCTGGTACGGACTCCCCTGAAAAATGCTTTAGAGGTAGAAGTAGCCCTAGTGGAATGTGTTGACCCCTTAAGGGGTTGGTTTCCCATGGCGCTTGTAGCAGAAATGGATGCAGTGTGCTATCCATTTGGAAATTATTTTGAAATGGCCTTGCCCTCTGCCCCTGTTGCAAAGCTAACTAGCAACTGGTCAGATTTTCTGAAGGGTTTAGTCCCATCAAGGTAGAATCTGAGCTGTCTGTGCATGTCCAAGGAGTGCAGGATCCTTTCCCCTTTATCTTGAGGATTAGAGAAGGTTGGCAAATGGATAGATTGGTGGAGAGCCACACTGGACACCACTTTAGGCATAAAGGAAGGGTTAAGTCCTGAGGGAAACCCTGTCACAGCATGGAAAATAATTAAGGGTTCCACAGCCATCAGTGCTTGTAGCTCAGGCACTCTTCTAGCTGAAGTGATTACTAGAAGCAAGGCTGTTTTCCAAGAGAGGAATTTTAACTCTGCTGACACAGCAAGTTTAAAGGGAGGAAGGGGTGAGCTTTTCCAGTACAAAGTTAAGGTCCCAAGCAGGAGTGGGTGCTCTCCTTGCTGGCCTTAAGTTGTTTGCTCCTGTCAGGAACTGTTTGATAAGAGGGTGAGAGAAGAGAGGTGGCTCAGTGTTGTAATAAGTAGAAATGGCTGAGGCATGTATCTTAATGGAGAAGAAGGTGGAGTAGATCTGCTAAGTAATCCAGGATAAGAGGCAGGGAGGGCAGTGCTGTGTCCTCTCCTTTAGATTGAATCGAGAAGCAGAACCTTTTCCACTTAGCATAGGATTTTCTTGTATTGGGTCTTCTTTATTCAAGAATGACGACCAGCACCTGCTTACATAGGATTGCTGGGGGAGAATTCATGGAATAAGCCTGGCTGCATGGTTTGGGGTTTGCAGTTGTGGATGCAAAATCTGTCCCTCCTGCTGACAGTGCAGGGCTGGGTTCTGGTGTAGGTGGCACCAGTGTCAGGCTGCGCAGGAGTGGGTACCAGTGCTGGTGTGGCCAGTCCGGGGCAATCAGAATTGTCCGTCTGTCTTGTTTTATCTTGAGTAATACTCTTGAGAGAAGGGGCAGAGGGGGAAAGGCATCGATTGAAAGATTTACCCACTGAAAAGATAGGGCATCCACTTTCCAGCCCCTACTGTGAGGATTCCTGGTGCACAATTTGCTGAGCTGGTGATTATAGGGGATGCAAAGAGATCCACCTCTGGGGTCCCCCATTTCTGAAACAGAAGGTTGAAGGTGCTGGGCTCCAATTGCCACTCATGTGGGTCTAGGAGATTTCTGCTCAAGTCGTCTGGTAGTGAGTTTTGTTTGCCTGGCAGGAATTGAGCTTGCAGATGGACTTAAGTGTCCAAGGCCATGTTCCACAGGGCCATGGCTAACCTGCAGAGTGGGTAGGAATGGGTTCCCCCCTGCTTGTTGATGTACCACATAACTGTGGTGGTGTCTTATTAGCAGTTGTCCTGGAAAGAGTAGGGATCTAAAAAGCTGTCAAGGGCATTCTGCACAGCTAGCATCTCTTTTTGGTTGATGTGCAAATGAATTTGACTTGGGCACCAGTGGCCCTGAATACATTTGCCGTCCATGTTCACCCCCCAGGCACAGTCTGATGAATCTGTGGTTAGGGTCTGGGAGACATGGGGTTGAGTAAATGTCAGTTCCCTTGTTGTGGTTGCATGCTTCTGCCCACCAAAGGAACTTTGTCCTTAGACAGGGTATGACAGGAATAAGAAGTTATGTACACACAATAACGTTACATGTGAGTTGTTCGTCTCACCTTCATTCTTGACTGATGGGTTCGGAGCAGATCCCTCAGCTGACGCGGCCACATGCAAAGCTCGAGGTCTTCCAGTAGCTCGAGGCCAAGCCCCCTATCCCACAATGCACTGTGAATTACCTCAGATCTTGTTTGCTGCGTATACTATAACCATATACACTAGTTATTCCACTATAAAAGTAAGACATTGAGCAATCAGGATGAAGCAATATCTAGGTAAAGTATCAGCCAGGAGGGGGCAGAAGGGAGGGATGCAAGAATGAAGCTGAACAACTGACATGGAACGCTATGGTGAGTATATAACTTCTTAATGTGAAGTTGTTCAATCTCGCCTTTCATTCTTGACTAATGGGTAGCGTCCCAAGCACCAATCTCGGGTGGCTCACAGGAGTACATTTTACAGGACCGTGGACCCAAAGGATGCTCTATCCCTGGAGGCCTTATCCACTTTCTAATCAGTGATAAAGGTATGAGGTTTTGACCATGTGGCTGCTACACAAATGTTATCAAGGGGACGTTTGGCTGAAAATGCAGTGGATGCAGAAACTGCTCTGGTTGAGTGAGCTTTAATCATGTGTTGCAAGGGCATATTAGCAGCTGAATAGGCAAAAGAGATACAATCAGATAACCATTTAGAGAGTTGTTTTAGCCACTGGTTTGCATTTTCTGGATTCAGAGAATGAAACCAAAGTTGATCTGATTTCCTGAAATCTTTTGCTCTATCCAAATAAAATCTGAGCTGTCTGTGAACATCAAGTTGGTGCAGCATATACTCTAATTTGTTGGAATGATTAGGGAAGAAACCTGGTAACTCAATAACTTGATTAATATTGGTTTCTTAAACCTTGGGCAAAAAGGAAGGATTTGTCCCAAGAGAGACTGCCAACATGTAAAATCAAATAAGTAGGATTGATGGACAACGCCTGAAGCTCTGACACTCTCCGGGCAGAAGTAATAACTACCAGAAAAATTGTTTTCCATGACAAATATTTGAGGTCACCAGGTGATGCTGGTTCAAACAAATGGAGAATTATACGTGAAAGCATAAAATTTAAATTCCATGGAGAATAGGGAGTTTTCACATGTAGTCTCATATGAAATGTCCCCTTGAGAAAGGCTTTGGATAACTTGTGGGACATATTTAAACAGTCAACTCCAAGATGAAAATTAGAAATAGCAGCCAACTGCACCCGAACTGTTGCTGCTGCTGCTCCTTTGTTAAAAATCAGTCAAAAATTCTAATATGGATGTCATGGGGACTTAGTAAAGATCAATATTCTTCTTACAGGCCCATATGGAAAATCTCTCTCACTTACGAAGATATAATTTTCTAGTGGACGGCTTATGAGAAAGACAAAAGGATCTGTTTTATCTCATTGGAAAGGTTATGAAGCCTCGCTATGAGGGGAGCTGGAACAGTCAAGCTGTCAGCTTAAATGACTGCAGAGAGAGATGAAGGTCCCCTGACGGGTGTGTCAGGAGGTCTGGAACTGGGTCCAGAATCCAGGGATCCTCCAAGAGATGATGTTGAAGGAATGGGAACCAAATCTGCCAAGGCTATGAGGGGCTATAGGGAAGATGGTCCTTCCCAGGGATTTTGCTTTATGTAGAACCTTGGGTATCAATGGGATTGGTGGAAATGCATAGAGGAGACCCAGGGGCCAATCACGTACGAGTGCATCCCTAGGGTCTTCTCCCGGAGGGAGAATCAGGGCAAAGTAGCTTCTACATTTTGTGTTGATGTGACTGCAAAAACGTCGCAGCAAGGCTAGACCCATTTGCAGAAAATCCTGTCCGCAATCTCTTTCTTGAGGGACCACTCGTGTGGCAACAAGATGGCCCTGCTTAGTCTGCTATAACGTTGGAGCTCCTAAGGATGTGTATTGCCAACAGAAAGCGCTGGGAGGATACAGCCCACTGCCAAACTCTGGGGGCTTCTCGGCAAAGGGGGTAAGATCTGCTTCCCCTTTCCTTGCTCAAGTACCAGACTACTGACATATTGTCCATCTGAATTGCAATTATTCCTAGAGGAAGAGAGCCCTGGAAGTAATACAAAGCCAAAAGTACTGCTCTCATCTCCAGGATATTGATATGCAAATGTGACTCCTGATCAGTCTGTGTGTCTTGGGCAGTCTTTCCCTGAAAATGCCCCCCACCCTATCAGGGAAGCGTCCGTGGTCACAATGGCTACTGGTGGGGGTAGAACAAAGGGGCTACCTATGGTGACATGAAGAGATGTCAACCACCACTGGAGATCTTTCTTGCAAGAGCTTGTAATCAATATTGTGTGGTCCATGGGTAGTTCCTGGTAAGACCATTGGGTGAATAACAGCCATTGAAGGATCCGCATATGCATTCTTGCTAATGGTATTGCTAGGATTGCTGCAGCCATCATACTAAACACTTTCAGAACTTCTGAAGCTGGTGCTCTGTCTTTCGATACCAATGTTCTCACATGCTGACGAAGAAGACCAACCCTTTCGATTGGTAGCCTTGGAGTGGTGGTTGAGGTGTCTAGCTCTGCCTCGATAAAAACGATATGCTGCAATGGCGACAAGGCAAACTTTTCTGAGTTGACTGTAATGCCTAGATGACTGCAGAGTGACAGTGTGCTCCCTTGCCTGAATATATTGATGCCTGGTGGTGGCGGTAAGGAGCCAATTGTCTAGGTACGGAGACACTTGGAATCCTAGACGCCTCAGGTGAGCCATGACCACTACCATGCATTTGCTGAACACTCGAGGCTGTAGTGAGACCAAAGGGCAGGGCTCGAAACTGAAAATGATTGGCTCCCAGCCAGAAACGCAGGTGATCTCTGGATAGCCTGGCCATCTTTATGTGGTAGTACACATCCTTGAGAGTTAGACCACATCCAACTGTCTTTCCCTAAGAAAGGAAGTATAGACTGAAGCGTAAACATCTGGAACTTCTCTTTCTTTACATATTGGTTCAGTCTGCAGAGGTCCAAAATGGGTCTCCAGTCCCCTGTTTTCTTTGGAGCCAAAAAGAATCTAGAGTACGTTCCGGATCCTGTTTGGTCTGCTGGGACTGGCTGGATGACTTTCTTCTAGCAACTTTCAGACCTCTATAGTTGCCTGTTCCCTGTAACTGGGTGGAACACCTGGGATTCTCCTTATAGACGAAGGGGGTGTGGCGAATTGTATGAAGTACCCTCTGGAAATGATACTTTGTACCCAGCTGTCTATTTTTTGCCAGGCCTCTGAGTACAAAGATAAGCGACCCCGACTGCCTCCAGAGCAGGACAGTTGAGCCTCCTTTCAATAGTGCTGGTAGGGTTGACCAGAGAAGTGATCTCTGTCATCCTGATGTTGCGGACCCCCTCTGCCGTGAGGGCGGAGTCTTCCATTATTGCCCTTTCCTCTGCCCCTACAGGGGGGTTCATCACGTGTCCTGGAAAGGCACCTTGGGCTTTCCGGAACCACATTTTCCCTCCCTTTGACCTTTGGATAAGGTCGGGTAGGACTGGAAAAATAGAGTCCAACAGCAGACAGAGTCTTTCCCTCCTGTTCAAACCTTGTCAAGGTTTCCTTCACTTTAGGCCCAAAGAGGGATGAGCCATCAAAGGGGTGTTCACAAAGGATGACTTGAAGGGCTCCGTGAAGGAACATAAGCGCATCCAGGAATGTCTTCCAAGAGCAATTCCTGTACCCGCTGCCCTACTCGTTCCATCAGCTTCATAGGATATGAGACGCATGGATGAGTTGACAATGGAATTTAAGGTAGAAAGCTGGGCAGCAACTTTATCAAAGGCTCTGCAGCCACAGTACCCTGAAGAGCATCTCCCAACTCCTGAAGGAGATCTCTTTGCAACCTAGTAAAATGGGTTAATTAGTTCAGTGAACGGCAAGCAAAAGTCACTGAACTGAACATGCATTTCCCATATCTATCCATGATCCTAGACTCTCTATTAGGAGAATGGATAGAGGAGGAAGTATCAGACATTTCCTTTTTGGTGGCCACCACACTGCCACCACCATGGCATCAATAGGAACTTTTTTTGGTTAAGAATCTTTTGTCTGGTGAAGCTGATATAAACTTGTTAGGCCTCCTAGGGACAGGCTCCATGGACTCTGGTGACTCCCACGCCCTTCGAGAAACCAACTGCATGAGCTCATCGAAGGGCAGAGACACCAAAGAGGTGGAAGGTTGAGACCCGAAAGCCTTCAGGAGAACTGACTCATCCTCAGTACGGTTTTTAGACTACCAATCACCCCTCTGCCTAAGGATCTCAAGTATCTCAGCAAAGGAGATATCCTCAGAGGGGGACCGTGGGGAGCCTTCTGACTCATCCAAGTCAGTATCAGATGTTAAAGACTCCTGTGGGGAGAGTCCAAGTGTCTCCTCTTGTACAATCTCTTCCTAGGAACCTCCTCAGTGGGGGCTCCTAGAGAGGTCTCGGAAGAGCAGGGGGCACCCTGTGTGGCTACCTGGGGATCTGGGTCTCTACGGTTAGCCTGGACAATGGAAGCAGAAGACGACACAGGTGCTTTAGGGTATGAAGAAGTAAGGCCTGAAGTAGAGGATGCCTTGGGAGACAGAGCTCTCCTCATGGCATCAAAGGCACCACGGCTCCGATGGGAAGGAATCGATGGATCCGAGGGAACAGTTAAACCCTCCCGCACTGAGGCAGTGGGCTCAGAGCCAGAGGTAGGAAACGAGCTCATCCGAGCCAAAGCCCCGAAAGGGAGAGTCTGCACCGACAAGTCGGTTCAACTATCCTCTCGGGATCTGACTGGAGAGCGTCTGCTCCTAGAATCCCCGGTCGGCGCAGAGGATGTCAGAGTGGATGGAGCAGAGGACACTGAAGCAGGCATCAACACCAACGGCCCCACAATCAACAGGTTTGATTCTTCTGGCTCTGAAGGACTGGCATGGCTCAGAGGAGGAGTAGACAAAGGAGCAGTGGTCTTCAGCTCCAAAACCGCTTGGGTCGGAGCCAACAATTTAGCAAGGCCTGGTGCTGGGAGAAGCTTCTGCACCAATTGATCCATATTCACATCTGAAAGGCTGACAGATGACCTCGATGAATTAATAGATGGTGCCAATTGGAGCAATGATGACTGAGGCACTTCGGGTACTGACTCCAAGGCTGTGGACAGGCTCCGAAAAGAAAAGACAGTCAGCTCTGAAACCAGTAGAGCCGATGTCTCAACAGATTTTTTCGATTGTTTGGCGTCCTTAAATTCAACAGATAACTTGGAGGACTTAGAGGATTTGCTAGCAACATCCTGGTCACTCAATGTCTCTTGAAAAGGGTGTTTTAACAACCCCATGTCCATCAATTTCCTTTTCCTCTCTAACAGAACCCTGGAAGAAAAGGAGAGGCAGATAGCACAAGATTCTTGCAAGCAGACAGCCCCCAAGCAATACACACATGTAACATATCCATTAGTAGCTGACATTTTCTGGTTACAGTCGACATTTTTTTGAAACTGGACTCTGGATGTTTTTCCCCATCATCCGCCATGATACCACTCTGAACACACGCAGATTAATGATTAGTATAAAATTAGACTAATAGGCTCTAAACACACACAACACACAGAACAGCCTAAGATAAGGTTATCCTAAAAACTGCTACACTAATTATAACTACTTTAGAAAACTAAACCACACACACATTACAGTTACACTATACTATCCAAAGATAACTAGGCCAAAAATCGAAGCAACTAGGCAAAAAAACGAGACCAAATATTTAGAGAGTGATATGTAGAAATATATATAAAACACAAGAAAAGGGAACTGCAACAGAGCTATAAGAGCTCAATATCTAACTACCTATATCCAAACTTTTAGTATAAGGACTAAAAAGAGAATTTTTAAAGATTACTGGCCTGAACTTTCACTGGAACCTCCTATCAGATGCCGCGGCAAACTAGATCTGAGCTAATTTACAGTGCATTGTGGGATAGGGGGCTTGGCCTCGAACTACTGGAAGACCTCAAGCTTTGCATGTGGCCATGTCGGAGCCGAGGGATCGGCTCCAAATCCATCAGTCAAGAATGAACAGCGAGATTGAACTTCACATTAACTGTTTCCAGGTCCTGAGAATGTTGGCACCAAAGACAAAGTACCATTGAAGTTTCCTCATATGCAGTCTTGCATATGGAGTTAGCAGTATACATGAGGCCATGAACCCTAGGGCTTGCACGGTTTTTCTTGCAGATAGCTGGGTTCTGGTGGCCATTTGTTTGAAGTAGTCTGTCAGATAGACTTGTTTTTCTGAAATGAGGAATGCCATCTGGGAAGTTGTGTCCAAGCTGGCTCCCAGGAATACAAACTTTTGACTGGGTACCAGTTTTGATTTATTTTCGTTGATTGTGTACGCCAAGGAAGTGAGAAGGTTTTTCACAAATGTCAGGTGCTGCAGCAGCAATTCCAGACTGTCCGCCTGAATCAGGCAGTAGTACAGGTAAATTTGGATATTTCTCTGCCTGCAGTATGCAATGGCTGGAGCCAGGCATTTTGTGAATACTCTGGGCACAGTAGATATGACAAAGGGAAGTGCAGAGAACTGATAATGCATAGATCCTGCCCTGAAATGTAGATACTTCCTGCGCGACTTCCTTATGGGGATGTGCAAATAGGCTTCTTTTAAAGTCTAGGGTGACTAACCAGGCATCCTTGGCTAGCATAGGAAGATGTTGCACGGTAAGCATTTTGAATTTTGGTACCACCAGGAAGGTGTTGAGAATTGAAAGATCTAGGATCGAGTGCCAAGAGCCCTTTTTCCTGGGTACCAAGAAGAGTCTGGAGTAGAATCCTTGACCCCCCTGTTCTACTGGAACCGGCTGAATAGATTTGATATTGTGCAGGGAAAGTATTTGGTTTTGAGCCTCTGCCCACTGGTTTTCAGGAAGGTCTGGAAACCCACTTGGGGTTGGCAGTGAATGGAAATGGAAATGAAATTTGTACCCCTGGGATACAATGTTGAGGACCCTGAGAGTTTTTTTTGCATGAAAGGCAAGTTTTCCCCCTAGGGGCACAAACAATTGGGCAGGGCTGGGGAGTGAAGTAAAGTCAGAGTTTTTTCCGTAAGTAGGTGGCTTGCCACTCCCTGCTTTAGGGGTGGGGGCACTCCACTGCTTAGATCTCTACATACCCTCAAGACTGCAGTATGGGTGGTCTGTTTCCCCTGGGTCTGATTTGAGAAGGGCTGGAAAGAACCAGTGTTTGGAAGGGCAATGCCTACTGAATCTAGGGGGTTGCACTTCTAAAAATTCTTTAAGTCTGCATAGACAGCTTTTTCTTCCATCTTTTTAAGAACCTCTTCTGCTTTGGTGCCAAACAAACAGTCCTTATTCAAAGGAGCGTCTAATAACTTTGATTTGATATGGTCTGGCAAGGTCTGCTCCGTCAGCCAAGCATGTCTTCTAAGTACAGAGCCAGTGACTGCTGCCCGGCAAGATGCTTCTAGGGCATCAAAGCCACACTGCAAAGTATGCTTGCCGACTTGGCTTGCAGAGTGCATAAGCTCCTGCAATTCGTTATTTTCTGCACAGTCTGAAAAGTTTGCCACTTTTTGTTTAATAAGTTCCATAATAGGCTGCTGGTACTTCAGCATGTGAAACTGACAATTCAATGCCCTAATACAAAGAGTTGCACAGGTATATACATTCTTACCCCATCTGTTCAAAGCTCTGGAATCCCTGTCCAAAGGGGTGGGATTCTTGGCTCTAGTAGCCTTGATACCTTTAGGCCCCTGGGAAATTATCTCTGGGTCAGCAGAAATTTGTGAGCGTCAGGTACTCTGTAGTACGTCTGGTTTCCTAGGGGCAGGAGGTAAACTGTCAGGAGTAAGACTGGATTCCATAAAAACATCATCCACAAAATCCAGGACAGGGGGTATTGGTAAGGGCCTGTGCTGAGGCAACTCTAGAAATTCTGAGTCTCTTTTTGGACTGAGGATATTCTTGGCATTCCCAGTGGAAATGCTCTCAAAGTATGTAAGGTTTCACCAAAAGAAAAACCCTGTGGAGGGGAGGCAGAGGGAATGGATTCCTCTGCATCTGAATCTTCATAAGCAGATAAGGGCATGTCTTCATAATCAGTAATCTCAGAGCTATTGGGACTCCTGGTCTGTAGAAGCTAAAGGGGACTGAACTCTTGTCTCTTAGCAGGGAAAGACTAACTTCCCCTCATCAGCGTAATCAGGTCTTCAGCCATTCTAAGCAGTTGTTTTTGGGGCATGGGAGCAGGTGCATGCACTTTGGTAGTCTGTTTTCTAGGCATAATGCGTACTCTGGGCCTAAGAAACTCAGTAGTTTTGGTTAAAAAAGTCTTCAGAGTTGAACATTGGTTGAACAAAACTGCCTCAAAAGCCGGTGCCTGCACAGCAGCTCTGGACCCATCCAAGGTAGAGAATCTGCAGGTTCTATAGTCAAAGAATCCCGCGGCATACTAGACTCCAAATGGGTCTCGGTAGAGGCCTGAGAATCCATTGAAGCGGGCATCAGGGGCTGCGAAGGAGCTGTACTGGCAACTAGCTTAACAGAAGCGTCAGCAGTTTTAGACCCATGCAGTCTCGGTCTTTATCCTTATGCTTTTACGGAATATTGGTTAGTCAGATGGCTTACTGAAGCCATTTCAGAGTATGGAGATAGAGCGCAAAAGAATTTAGCGACAGAGAACCTGATGATGAATGGTTCGGGTGTTAAACAAGGCACAAAACAAACAGTGAGGGATGTTGTGGTCTGGGCATAAACAGGTGACTCAGTAAGAATGAAAATCTCAGAGGTATTTGCATTCCACAGGTAAGACAATTCTTACCTTTTTCTGACATCGGTTAGAGCAAGAAAAAAGGATCCCCAATGGGGTACTTAGCTTTAGAAGACTTGAGGATTATTCAATTCGTAAACGAAAATTCAGGTAGCGGCCAACCGGCATTTGTGAACTGCTTCGGGCTCTTCAGCAAGAAAGACTGGTATAATGGCATCGGCTGTCTGTTTTTATACCCATGACGACCTGACGTCAGTCCTGGAGTGACAGAATCCGACTCAAATACTAACGTCTCTGGCATTTGGGCTGACTAAGGGCTACCTGCAGGCAGATAACCCAAGTGTGATGACTGCAACAGTGAAACACGAAGAACATCTACTAGCAGGCAAGGATAATAGACTAGGGAGACAGAGACTAGTACAAGCAATCTTTAATACAACACTCACAAACTTGGACTCACTGAGGAGCTCAGAGCCCAGGAACCATGTTGATGAATGAACACACGGCAAAAAGAGATCTGAGGTAGTGTGGGGGAGCTGGGCATTATGGTTAGAAGGGATGAACTAAAGTCTGGAATCCCAAGCTTGGAGAGGGCCAGTCTATTACAAGGGTCAGAACAAAGACCCACAGATTAATGAGAATGAGGACGACAACATCAAATGAAAACACACCCCTGGGATTTCACCAGTGTCCCTGCTGGACAGTGGCATAGGGTGCTGACTTGTTGAAACATGGGCTAAATGCCTGGCTAGGCTTGTAAGGGCCTCAGAGTCAATAGCCTAGTAACTTCATATGATCCTATGTTTCGGATCCAAAGTTATCTGATCAGCCAATTTTAGATTATGGATGTGAGGAAGTTGGATCAATTTCACTTTCTTTTGATATGAGGAGGAGCTTGGATGTATTTGATCTTTTGTGCAATGACTCCAAAGCCAAAGATGACGAGGGTTTCAGAGACCCTGATTTAGTTTTAGTCTTCGTTTTGGAAGACTTGTCACCAGAAATAGCCTCTCCAAAAGATGAGGGTAACAATCCCTTTAAAATCAGTTTTTACAATCAATTAAAGCCTTGTAGTTGCAACCATGGTAAATAGAGTTTTCCTACAAATGAAGCGGCCCTAAAGAATACACAAAGTGCAGGCATCCAATAAGGAGAGTTTATAGCCACACACAAGATATTTCTTAAAGCCAGCATGCCCTTTTCCACCATAGTAAATTACAACACTAATAGGGAAAGGAACCTTTTTTTTTTTTTTTTTTTTTTTTTTTTTTTTTTTTTTTTAAGGAAACCGGAGGAGACTAACTACCAATGATGGTAGAAAAAAAAGTAATGCAGGAGAGAAAGAAAATGCTATCAGTACTACTTAAGAAGTACTTTAAAGTACTGGGGAAAGGGAAAAAGTAATTGTGATAATAGAAAGCTAAGGGAAATGCTGATCACTAATAAAGATGATGATTTAAGACAATTTTTTACTCAACTTTCAGTAATGCTCGAGAGTGAATAGAAGCCAAGTATTCCACTGAAAGCGGCAAACAAGATCCGAGGTAATTGGGGTTGGTGCATTGTCAGTAAGGGAGAAGCTAGAGTTTTTGGTTGCTACAAGCTTTAGCAACGGCTGAGTTGGAATAGAGGAATCTGATCCAAACCCATCAGTTGATAACAGAATGAAAAATTAACATCAGATCTTTTAGGTTAAGAACCAGAGTTGGACCTGCAGCCTTAAAAAAATGCACTCTGCCTCAACTTTTAGTCAATAGAAGACAAGAGTATAGACCCCGGGGTGCATTTCCACCACTATTAAAGTATATCAGATTTGACCTCATCTTACCAGAAAAAGTAAAGCATCTGACACTCTATACTTTTCCTCACATTTTGCTTCAAGGGATGATTAAATGTACAATTTCATCAGACAAGTCAGGTTAGTTTTAGGAAATTAATATCCAGAGTGAATCTTCTACATCACAATGCAGGGTACACTTACCCTCTGTGAAAATAAAACTTGTTTCAAATGTTCAGTTTCTTGGCTGATAGTAAAGGAGGTACTAGTGTGTCACTTTACAGTGGCAGTAAATTTTCTCCTGTTTTGCTTGCTCTCTCTTTCAGATAAAGCATGCATCAACTTAGCCAAATTAAAGCATGTTATCTGTTCACACATTTGTGTTTCAATTATGATTCTTGCAGACAAAGCAATCCCTGCAAATGATTAAGCATGCATCAATTTTTCTGAATTTCTTAACTCAGTGAGGGTTGCAGCAGAAGCAAGCTTAGCAGGACAGACCAAATTTCACCATCACTAGCAGCACTACTGGCTCATCTTGCAGGGATTCTCATGACTACAACCAAGAATAACCTCTAGTGTCTGTAGTCGGCCCAAGAGCCTCCTTCAAGAGGTAGTGCCTGGTATACATTGGTTGGGAGACACCCAAGGGATATCTTCAACTGTGTCCCCAAACCATCCTGGACTCCTCTTAACCCGAAGTAGCAGAAACTTTTTTTTTGATTATTCAAGACTGATGAGCTTTTCATTATTATGGAACTCACCTAGCATTTTTGTAAAGAACCTTGTTTCTTCTCACTTATACCCATGACTTCATCCTTTAATACAATGTCCAAATTTTATAACCATGTTAGGATGTAGCCAGAGACTGAAAGCGAAACTAAACATCTTGCGGCTGAGGTTTCACTTCAATGCTGACCGCATCTGCCGATTTCCCAACCACATCTACATTTCCATGTGCACAAACCTCCAAGACACTAATACGCCTCCACTAAGTTTAGCTTTGCTCTTTTCTCATTTGCAGTAAAAACTGCACTTTTGCAGAGGTTCATGACCTCTAAACTGGAGGTGGCGATTTCCAACTATTTCATGCTCAGCAGGGCTCCTTAGAATGCTTGCTTAGAGCTCTGTGCTCCTGTGTCACCCTTGGCAGACTTAGTTTCAACTACAACAGAACACTAATCCAGTTGGCCCATTTTCAGATTCAGTTCAGAGTTACCAAATGCAAAACCACTCATGAACTTAAACAAGTAAATCATAAAAGCACTAACAAAAGAGTAAACAATCAGGGTAATTGATGTACAATATTTTTTTAATGAACAGTAGATAGTTCAGCTACATACAATACATATAGCTTACTTCAATAATCAGATGGAAAGCTGGAGAGTGAAGATTAACAGAGTAAGAGAGGAGTTACTCAGATGTACGATAGGTATTGGAAGAGGCAGTAGGGAGTTGTGTTTAAGGGATACCTCTGTTACAGAAACACTGACTATTTGAACATGAAGGCTTTCAGTTCTGAATAAAAACTTTGGATAGGGTACTATGATCTTTCCTTGAGAAGGAAAATTCCCATACAGGTCAGATTTTAAGGTATAGAGGAAGAGCGACCAGCTGAATGCAGTTTTTTTATGGAGAGTTAACTGGTTGTGAAAGATGAGACAGATAGCTAAAGTGGATTCTCTTTTACAGACTACTGCTAGTGAAACCTTTTTTGCTGCTTAGGTTTAAGCTCTACATCTGCTATATGAAGGATCATTCACTGGCTGATAGTGAGCCAAATAGCTTCAAGTCTTTGGCGAGAGACTGCAATTAACTGGAATACATAGTTTTAGGTGGCTTGAAGGGAACCACATTTTTATGCAAAAGCAATAAATAGGCTTTCCTATTAAAAATGAGGAAGGACACCTTTGCCAATGGCTGCTCTTCCTTCTGGAGACAGGAAATGTGCAAAATTTTATTTGCCAGAATAGCCCAGTCTATTTACTTTGGACTTGATATTTTGTATGTTACACTGGGAGCGGAGAATGAATTCAAATGAGATATCCAATTATTTGAAGTGCCAAGTGGTTTTCATCTAGCTAGGAAATGAGCCAATTGTTGGGCGATTTGGCCAGGAAAGGGGCAATTCATAGCATCTGATTTCAGCGATGGTTTGTTTACATAACTTTGCTTAAAACAGAAATACACTGACACTGATGGAGCAATGAGAGTATGAGCATTTTATTGAATATCTGGTAATCAGGAACTCCCATGGCCCAGCCAGACTTGACCAGAAAAAAACTATAGATATGCAGTGTGGCTTCACCACCAAAAATAAGGATGCACAGTCAGGTGCAATATCACTCAAGTGAACGAAGAAGAAGGAAGGACTCCATCAGATTATCCTAAAATAAAAACTTTTTTCTTGCTCAGCTTAAACAATTCCACAAGTATATTCAGGAATACTGTTCCCCCCCCCCCCTTAAAAAAAAACAAACACACACCTGCAGAAGAACACTTACCGAAGGTGAGCTTGAATTTCAATCTCCCGGCGGAGCTGATGCTCCACACTCTCCTTCTCCAACTGTGACTTAAACAGGACCTTTAGAGCAACAATAAAATTTAAGGTCTTTTCTCTGGCCAAATAAACATTTCCAAACTTCCCCTTGCCAAGTGGACGGCCTATATCGAAATCATCAAGTGCAAATTTTTTCCTGAATGGAAAAGATTAAAATGGTGATTTCAAAAACACAAAAAACAAAACCCAGGAATATTTTCAAAATGTACTGATCCAATCACTTGGATTCATTTTACTACAGCTACTACAAAAACTGTAAATTTCCCATTTTAACAATTTCATCAATTCTGTTTTCATCCTACAAGTGAGAACAGACAACCAGAACATTTTTTTAAATGAAAACATTCACTGTGCTATTCTTTTGTTCCTCAGAAAAAAATCAAACTACTAACTCTAATTGAATTTTTGCACACTTCATTCTAAACCTCATTTAACTTGCTCCAGAATTCCCCTGCACAGAACTGTATATCCATATTTCTACATGGATCTCTCAATGAACTCTTTCCTGTTCAGACTAATGTTTATGACTACCTCAAAACAACAGCATCTTTCCAGACACATCAAATGGCATATTTGGCAAATTAGTAACAGCAAATCAAATTTTGGGTGGCGCAATGGTGCAGCAGTTACCATTGTCACCTGAAAGCAAGAGGTTCGCAGATTCGATTCTCAGCTGGGGTGTCTTCTGTGCAGAGTCTGCATGTCCTCCCTGTGTGTGCTTGGGTTCCCTCTGGGTTCTCCGGTTTCCTCCTACATTTCAGACATGCGTCTGGAGCATGTCTTCCCAGGCCTCCGCTGAAAACTGGCTCTGGCCAAGTCGGACTTTCGCCGGTAAACAAATGGTAACAAAGTTGAAAAATAAAAAATTTTGCACAAATGCAACGCAGACATTTGAGTAATGGTGCAAGAGGCTGATTTAGTAAGTAGATTGTGTTCAACAGTGGTGCTAAGATGTTTGGGAAATGGATAGTGGGACTAATTACTGTTTAAGGGATTTAGACAATAACTGCATTCACTGGGTAGGGCTCTGAAGGTTTAAGGGGGAGATAATGAGTAAAGGACAAGAGATCAGAAAAACACAAGCTAGTATTTACTTCAACTGTTTATACACAGTTGATATGTTTGAGGATATAGTTCCATTGGAAGACATTATCCAGGATGATAGAGGGAATACTGGGTTGTGACTATGTATGCAAATTGGTATAGTATTAATTACCATGTTCCATCTTTGTGGCAACTTTTTTCCATTTTTGTAATAACCTCAAGTTCTTTCCATATATCCAAAACCAATTAACAAGTCACAGCTCTCTAGATTATAATCACCACTTTGCATAATGTTGAGAATTACTCATCTCGATACACTACCACCCAGTACAAGATCCTTTATTCATGGCCCCAACATGGTACTGCTTTCCTTTGCTTTACACATTTTCTCCACATTTCCTTTTCTTCAGGACCATCTACCATGTACATCATGTAAATGTCCCACTCATTTGTACTTTTAGGTTTAGTTTCTCTGAATTCTTTACTAAACAAACCCATATAAAACATGAAAAGACACCGCAAACTACCTTAATTTCTTCCTCTCACTTCTAGTCACATTTGGTTAGGATGGAGACGAGAGTTATTTTATCTGAAAACCTGTACTAGTCTTCTTAGTTCCAAAATGTACAAAGAAATTACCTACAGCTGCCCCTTGACAAACAAACGATTTACCTATTCAAGAGCTTGCACTATAAGCAGTGATATCTGAAATGCTTCAGTATTGATTGTCAACTGATGCGGAGAACTGCTTTTCAAAAAGCTGCTTAAATAGGTTAATATACAATTATGCAAGTAAAGCAATTTTGCTTTACTTGCTTTATTGATATTTACAGCTAAATTAAGTTTAATTGCTAATCAGCACACTCAATCAAGTACGTCTGTACAGGAGATGCATTACAGCAAAGCTACTTATACAGCGACCACCCTAGCACAGCTCCTTACACTCGCGTTTCAGAGTTAAAGTTATGTACTCACCATAATGTTCCATCTGAGTATTTGTACTTAATTTGTCTTCAACCTGTGGGTCTATGGATCCGAATCGGATCTGAGATGGTCGCATCACTATAGCATCTGATCTGAGCTCCAAGGTCCTCCCCTTACCCATAATGCCCCTCCATCTCCTTCCCTCCCTGAGATAGTTTGCTGCTCAATAAGCATAAGCACAAGCCAGTAAGACCTTACCACTAAAAGCTTCCAAATATCCTTAAGCCAAGCAAAGCAAGGAGAGTCACTATAGTGTGCACCTTCTGAATACAAAGTTAGGGCAATAGTGACAAGATCAGGGGGAAGGGGGGGTAGTTGAAGACAAATGAAGTACAACTACTCAGATGGAACGTTATGGTGAGTACATAACTACTTTATCTGAAGTAGTTGACTTCCATTTGATCTTCAACCTGTGGGATAGAGTCCCCAACAACCAACACCTGGGTGACCTTCATGGAAGGATATTTCAGAGCACCACAGAGCCAAAGGATGCCCTACTCCAGGATACAATGTCTAACTTGCAATGCAAAATGAAGGTAGGAGATGAGGACCAAGTAGCTGCAGAACAATCATCCAGCAACACCCTGGACTAAATGGCCGCTGAAGTGGCCATGGACCTGGTGGAATGTGCTTTTACCTGACCTGGAGGAGAAATACCTTTATCAGAATAAGCCCAAATGATACACTGGGAAATCCAACAAGTAATGGTTACTTTGGTAATTGGCTTTCCTAAGAGGGGTTTTAAATAAGAAAAGTAGTTGTGTACACTTACCATAAATGTAGATGTTAGGAGTGTATTCACTGTTGCAGTCATCACATCTGGGTTCCCTGCCAGGGTATAGCCCTCGGCCGGCCCGAATACCAGAGACTTAGTATTTCTGCGTTGGCTGCCATCGCTTGAGGACTGACGTCAGGTCGTCAGAGGTATAAAGTAAGCCAGCTGACGCCATTACATCAGTTTTTCTTGCCCTAACCTGTCAGGAGCCCAGAATCTGGTGGAAGAACCCCACCAGTGGAAAATAAATACCAATATGTCCCTTGTAAGGAAAGGAAAACAACAAGGTAGAATGGTAACAAAAGGAAAAAGAGAGAAAAGGGAGACAGAGGGAGGGAAACCAGGACTGCAACAGTGAATACACTTGAAAAGATACATTTATGGTAAGTGTACACAACTGTATTCTGTTCTTCGTGTTTCACTGTTGCGGTCATCACATTTGGGTAGATTCCCAAAGCTGAGGAAAAGGGTGGAAGCAGTCAAGGAAGCTAGGGGGTGGGCTAGGATGCCTTCAAAAAGTACAGTTGTGTACACTTACCATAAATGTAGATGTCAGAGTATTCACTGCTGCAGTCATCACATTTGGATTATCTGTTTGCAGTAGCCTTCAGCTGGCCTGCTTAAAGTCTTGGGTCCTGCGTCGGTTGCTGTCCCTTCTGTGATGTCAGGTAGTAAGGGGTATAAAACATGCAACCGACGCCATTACATCAGTTTTTCTTGCCCCAGATGTTAGGTGCCCCCCCCCCCCCTAATGAGAAGCAATTAAATCTATAAATATACAAGGTTATACCTCCAACAAAAAAGCAAATACACCAAAAAGCTTTTGAGCATAGTAGAGTAGTGGTATAGCCAAAAGATGTAAAGGGGCCGGAGGCAGGGTAACCAGGACTGCAACAGTGAATACACTGAAACATCTATATTTATGGTAAGTGTACACAACTGTACTATGTTCTTCATGTTTCACTGTTGCAGTCATCACATTTGAGTAGATTCCCAAAGCTAAGGATGGGGAGGAAAAAAATAGATAGCATTAGGACCAGCTAGAAGGCCCTGCAAGACTGCAGTGGTAAAGCCAGCTCTGGATTTAGAGAACATTGGCAGATGGTAATGCTTGGTGAAAGTATGCACAGAACTCCAGGTAGCAGCTTCAAGGATGTCCCTGGTAGAGACGCCTCTGAGAAAGGCAGTAGAGGTAGATGCAGCCCTGGTTGAGTGGGGTCTGATCCACTGTGGAATAGGTTTTCCATGTTGGTTATAGCAAAAATTAAAGCAATGGCCTATCCATTTGGAAATGGCTGGCTTTGAAATAGCCTTCCCCTCTGCCCCTGCAGCAAATGTCACCAGCAGTTGTTCCGATTTCCTTTGAGGTTTAGTCCTGTCCAAGTAGAATTGTCTGTGCACATCTAATAAGTGCAGTATCAGTTTCCCTTTGTTCTGTGGATTAGGAAAGAAGGTTGGCAAAAGAATGGACTGATTAAGAGCCACACTGGATACCACCTTGGGCATGGAGGGATTGGTCCCGAGGGACACCCTGTCCATATGAAAGATGATGAAAGGCTCCACTGCCATGAGCACCTGTAATTCAAATACCCTTCTTGCTGAAATGATTGCTAAAAGGAAAGTGGTTTTCCAAGAAAGGAATTTTAAGTCTGCAGTAGCAGTTGGCTCGAAAGGGGGGAGAGTTTCTGCAATACAAATTTGAGGTCCCAAGGCTGGAGTTGCTCTCCTGGGTGGTCGTAAATTTTTGGCCCCTCTGAGGAACTGCCTGAGCAGCAGATGAGAGAAGAGGGGAGGTTCTGTGTTATAATGAGCTGAAATGGCTAAGGCATGAATTTTGATGGAAGAGAAAGACAGGCCCTTGTGAAGCATCTCAGTTAAGCATTGTAAAATCTGAGGTAAATTGGGCATACTGTGCTCATCCCTTGAGATTGGCTCCAGGCACAGAATCTTTTCCATTTTTCAGCATAAGATTTTCTAGTACAAGGCCTCCTTGCTTCTAAAATAATATCCATCACTGATTTACTGAGGGATGGTAAAAAAGAGATTAGTTAATTAGCCAGGCTGCTAGATTCAGTGTTTGAAGCTGAGGGTGCAGAATCTGGTTCTCCTGCTGAGACAATAGGGTAGGAGTCTGAGGCAGGTGCCATGGGGTCAACAGTGACATACTGCACAAAAGGGGGTACCAGTGCTGGCGTGGCCAGTCCGGTGCAATCAAAATTGTCCTTGGTTTGTCTTGTTTGATCTTTAGTAGTACTTTGGAGAGTAGAGGCAGAGAAGGAAAGGCATAAACTGTTAGGTTTTTCCAGCTGAAGAACAGCGTATCCACTTTCCAAGCTTGTTTGTGGGGAGTCCTTGTGCAAAATTTGTCCAATTGATAGTTCTGGAAGGAGGCGAACAGGTCTATATAAGGGCTCCCCCATTTGCTCGTCAACGTGTTGAAAATCCTTGGTTCCAGTTTCCACTCGTGTGGGTCCATGAGATTTCTGCTTAGTTCGTCTGCCAGTGTGTTTAGTTTTCCTGGCAGGAACTGAGCTTGTAGATGCACTTGGTAGGTCAGGGCTGTGCTCCACAATGCCATGGCTAGTCTGCAGAGGGGGTACGAATGTGTGCCCCCCTGCTTGTTTATGTACCATGTAACAGTGGTGTTGTCCATCTTTACCATTAATTGTCCTGGAAGAATGTGGTCCTTGAAGGCTGTCAGAGCATTCTGTACAGCAAACATTTCTTTTTGATTGATATGCAGGTGCTTTTGACTTGGGGTCCATTTGCCCTGAATGCACTTCTCTTCCAGGTGAGCCCCCCATGCATAGTCCGATGCGTCTGTTAGGGTTTGGGCGGCAGGGGGTAGTGTAAATGGTAGTCCCTTGTTTTGGTGGCAGGCCTCTGCCCACCACAGGAACCCTAGGCAAGGTATGATGGAAATCATTGCTTCTAGATCCTGAGAATGTTGACACCATATGCTTTTTAGGTACCATTGTAGTTTCCTCATATGCAGACTTGCATATGGAATTAGAAGAATGCAGGAGGCCATGAACCCCAAGGCTTGTAGTATTCACCTTGCAGATAAGCAGAGTTTTTGAGGCCACTTGTTTGAAGGTTGTCAAATTAATTTGTTTCTCTGGTGTGAGGAAAGCCATCTGGGGAGCTGTATTCAAGTTTGCTCCCAGGAATATAATTTGTTGACAGGGTACCAGGTGTGATTTCTTTTAGTTTATGGTGTACCCCAGACAAGTTAGCACCCTTTGTACAAAGGCCAGATACTTCAAAAGAATGTCCTGGCTTTCTGCCTGAATTAGACAATTGTCCAGGTATGGGTATATTTGAATATTTCTTTGCCTGCAAAATGCAATGACTGGAGCTAGGCACTTTGTGAATACCCTGTGTGCAGTCGATAAGTCAAAGGGCAGTGCAGAGAACTGATCGTGCGTGTAGCCTGCTTTGAAGTGTAGGTATCTTCTGCAAGATTCCCCGATTGGGATGTGCAGGTAATGCTTCCTTTAAATCTAGTGTTGCCAACCAGGCGTCTTTGCCTAGCACAGGGAGCAACTGGTGAAGAGTCAGCATCTTGAATTTTGGAATCACCAAAAAAGTGTTTAAAGTGGACAGGTCCAGGATAGGACGCTATGAGTTGTCTTTTCTGGATACCAGGAAAAGTCTTGAGTAGAAACCTTGTCCCTTTTCCTCTTATGGTACCAACTGACTAGCCCCCATGCTTAAGAGAGAAGATACTTGCTTTTCGGCCTCTGCCCACTGATTTGGGGGTAGATCCAAATTGATCCAGGGGGGTAAGTTCCAGTTGGATTCTATTTCAAACTGATAAGTACATATTTGCCACTTTATACACTTGCCTATTATTTATAGTGGTGCTATATTGCTTCTGTTTCTGTCTCTTGTGTCTCCACTGTGTTTTTTTCTCAGGGTCGCTCAGGCTAGTTTCAGTGAGGGGGTTGCTGAGCCAGCCCACATCCTAGCTGTTAGTCATTGCCTGAGGTGTATTTCATTGTAATTCCAATACAGACTGCATTTCGGTGAACTGTTGGAAAGCTGATTAGATTCTATTTCAAACTGATAAGTACATATTTGCCACTTTATACACTTGCCTATTATTTATAGCGGTGCTGTATTGTTTCCGTCTCTTCTGTCTCTGCTGTTTCTCACCGACCCTCCCTGTTCTTGTCTTGGTGTTAATCTTGGTGGCTTTGAAACTGCCCGCCCCTCTTGTAAGTTTGTATTTGGATACTCCTTCTGGGCCTAGCTCATTTGCTCAGTCAACTGAGTGCAGTGAGATCATAGGCACTCCTACTGTTTGAGAAGGACAATTTCTGTAGCCTCTTAATCCTGCTGTGTTCCCTCCCTCAAAAAAAAAAAAAATAATAAATATATATATATATATATATATATATATATATATATATATATATATATATATATATATAAATATATATATATATTTAGCTGCTCTTACTGTAACTGTCTTAGTTGCTGTTCTGCGGGCTGTTCTGTTCAGTTCTTACTCTGCACTTATTACTGCTTGTTAGTAGCGTTCTAATTTAATGACTTCTGCACTTGTTTTTCAGTCATTTGTTAATTTAATTGCATTTAATTAAACTGTATTTGCCGTAATATTGATATACGTGTGCTAGGCTGCACTGCATTTGAATTGTATTTACTGCTGTTTTAGCTGCTTTTCTGTATAAAAAAAAAAATCCTAGCTTATTTCCTGCCTTTCCTGTAACTTTAGTCCAGATACAGACTTTCTGTATCCAGGTCTGTTTGTAAGCTCCTGAGCCTCCCAAGCATTTCTGTGTTGGAATGAAGCCTTCTATCTTATCAGTGGGAGTGGTAAGCACTAGGTAAGCCTATCTACCACAGGAGGAGAGGTTTCTGGCCCAGAAATTATAGTTTATTGGCCATTTGGGAAGCTCTTCCATCTCTTTTAACCTTCTGATTAAAAAGCCTGTGTTTGTGCTTGTTTCCTGCCTTTCCTGTTACTAGTCTAGTCCAGGTACAGATTTGCTGCATCCTGGACTCTTTGTAAGCTTTTGAGCACCCCCCCCCCCCAAGCCTTTCTGTGTTGGAGGGAAGCCTTCTAGCTTATCAGTGGGAGTGATAAGCATCAGGTAGCCTATCTACCACGGGAAGAGTGGGTTTTGGCCCATAAATTGTAGTTTATTGGCTGTTTAGGCAGTTTTCCATCTCTTCCAACTTGCTGGCTTAAAAGCCTGCATTTGCACTGGTTCCCCACCTTTTCTGTAACTAGTCTAGTCCAGGTACAGATTTGCTGTATCCAGGACTCTTTGTAAGCTTCTGAGCCCCCCAAGCCTTTCTGTGTTGGAGGGAAGCCTTCTAGCTTATCAGTGGGAGTGGTAAGCATTAGGTAGCCTAACACAAGAGGAGTGGCTCCTGGCTCAGAAATTGTAGCTACTGGCCGTTTGGGCAGTTTTCCCCATCTCTTTCAACTTTTTGGTTTAAAAGCCGCACTTGCGCTTGTTTCCCACCTTTCCTGTTACTAGCCTAGTCCAGATACAGAGTTGCTGTATCCAGGACTGTTGGCAAGCTTCTGAGCCCCACAAGCCTTTCTGTGTTGGAGGGAAGCCTTCTAGCTTATCAGTGGGAGTGGTAAGCACTAGGTAGCCTATCTACCATAAGAGTGGTGGTTCTGGCCCAGAAATTGTAGTTTTTTTGGTCGTATGGGCAGTTTTTTTCCCCCATCTCAATCAACTTTCTGGTTTTAAAGCCCGTGCTTGTGCTTGATCCCCACCTTTCTCGTAACTAGTCTAGTCCAGGTACAGATTTGCTGTATCCAGGACTGTTTGTAAGCTTCCGAGCCCCCCAAGCCTTTGTGTTGGAGTGCAGCCTTCTAGCTTATCAGTGGGAGTGGTAAGTACTAGGTAGCCTGTCTACCACAAGAGTGGTTCTTAGCCAAGGAATTGTTTATTGACCATTCGGGATGTTGTCCATCTCTTTCAACTTTCTGGTTTAAAAGACCACATCTGCGCTTGTTTCCCATCTTTCCTGCAACTAACCTACTGGAAAGCACTAGAAAGCCTTAAACTAATAGAAGCCTTCTAGCTTAAAAGAGAGACTTTGGAGTGATTGAGCATCAGTTTTCTCTATTTCCTTGCTGTACTTAACTGTTTTCTGCCTAAACGCTGATTTTCCAGCACTTATTGTGATATAAAAGCTTGTTTTTTTCACATATTGTACTTATTTGACTGCCTGCACTTTTAAAAAGTTTTTTGTTTAAATTGTTTAACTGTTGTAGGCTATACACTAAAGTGTGATAGCCTTTTCTGATCACTTGTAGCCGTTTCAAGCTGTTTTAAGTGTACTTTACTGTTTTTGCCTTATCTTTTCAAAAAAAATAAATAAATTTCTTGTTTCCTGCCTTTCTAAGCTAGTATAGTCCAGTTTTCAGGCTAGTGCTGAATTCAG
Source organism: Protopterus annectens (assembly GCF_019279795.1). Classification (NCBI taxonomy): domain Eukaryota; kingdom Metazoa; phylum Chordata; order Ceratodontiformes; family Protopteridae; genus Protopterus; species Protopterus annectens. The sequence continues at coordinate 1,686,567,906 of NC_056739.1, read as the reverse complement.
GGCTGTGTTACAAGTTTCTGAGTTGCCCATACCTTACTTGGATAGAGGGAAGTTTCTCTGTTCACCTGTGAGAGAGGGGAACTTTGAGCAGCCATCTGTCCCTGTAGGAGTGGTTCCAGTCCAGAAGTTAGTAGTTTAAAAAACGCATTGCATGGTTTTTGTGTGCCAGGCAGCACCAGTTAGCTACGGTAAATTATTCCTGGCTTCATTAAGTCTCCTCTTCAGTTTTTCACTTGAAACTAGTCTAACTCTCAACCTAAGCACTCAAAAAGCATCCTACAGTCCAGCACTTGCTCAGACCTAATAGCAAGCACTAATATACTCAGACACTTGACTGCCCGGCAGGGCAAGGCTCTTTACCCATCCCTCACCAACCAAGCGACTAAGCAGCTCACCCTACTATTCAGGCATGACCAAAGGGCAACTTCAGGTGTACTCTCCAGTCCAGCTGGTGAATCTGGGTATCCTGAGGCAATGTTACAACTGTCTCGTACACAGACAGCCCTCTCCTCCTACCACAAAACAAAACATATGTGAGAGATGCAATTATACAGCCAAACTGGAGTCTAAGGCATCTCCACCCAAGACTGGAACAGACAGTCATGAGGGGAAGGTTAAAACTTGCACCACACCTCCAGCCTCACACAGACCTACTAAACCAGCACTGGCAAAAAATACACATAAATACACTAAATCATACTCGGAGGCTCTAAATAAAAACCTGCAAAAGCATCAGAGAGCCCGTCACAAACCAGACAACACATAAAACACAAAATCAATGTGCCGCACAATCACAGCCCTTAAGGCGAAATAACATACCTAACACACTAGTAATAGGTGACTCAATAGTCAGGCACACTGACGCCCCACTCACTAGGCTGGACAAGAAGGTTACTGTTAGCTGCCTGTCAGGAGCCCGAATCTGCCACATAACACAAGCACTCAGGTCACTCCAGAACAAGTACAAATATGACTCTGGTCATTGTTCATGTTGGTGGAACGACCTGAGCCGTACCTCCCTGGACTATATTGAGAGACATGGAAGAGCTCTCTGATCATGTAGCCCAGGTGGGTATGACCCTGACTAGCATCCTGCCCTCACCAAGAATGATACCTCAGTATAAAGAAAAAAATGATCAATTTCAACAATTGGCTAAGCTTCTGGTGTCAAAGGGGATTCAGTGTCTGTCAGTTTGGGATGGCATGGTTGACAAGCTGCATTGCTTCGCAAGAGACTGCTTGCACCTGTCACCCCTTGGCTTTCGAATACTGGCCAAGGCTCTTGCTGCTCCCATAGTGCCTTTTTTAGGCAAGGCTCAAAATTCAAACCCACTTCCGTAAACAGCACAAGTAAAAAACAGGTAATTATGTACTCACCATAACGATCGATGTATGTGGTCCATCTCGCCTCACATTCTTTACTCACGGGTTCGGAGCAGAGAATCGGCTCCGACTCTGCCAACTTACTTCTCTAGCACGAAGTCTCTAATTGGCTGGGCTAACCCAGTATCCCAAGATTCACCTCGCCCTAGCCCCAGATCTAGTTTGCAGCCATTCCAGTCACACCCCACACACAACCGCCACTGGAAGGAGCTCCAGCCAGAAAGGAAAGAAAAAAACAACTGACATTGAAGGGATCTCAGAGCCAATTATCCTCCAAATCCTATAGGAAGGGGGGCAGGTGGGAGGGTACGTAAGAATGTGAGGCGAGATGGAACACATACATTGATCGTTATGGTGAGTACATAACTACCTGATGTTATGTGGTCCTCTCTCGCCTACATTCTTCACGGGACAGCGTCCCCAGCACCTCTATCCTGGGCGGCTCATAGGAAAATACTCCTGAGAACCATGGAACCAAAGGAATCCCGGCCCCTAGAAGCCACGTCCAACTTGTAATGATTACTAAAGGTGTGCGGAGAGACCCAGGTGGCCGCAGCACAAATATCATCCAATGAAAGCCTGGCATGGTAAGTTATTGATGCAGACATTGCCCTGGTAGAGTGAGCTTTGACGGGCAAGGGTAAATTTCTGCCTGCTGACAAACAGATAAAGGAAATACAATCTTTGATCCATTTAGAAATTGTGCTCTTGGAAATAGGACAACCTGTTCTGTTTCCTGAGAAGGACACAAACAGTTGCTCAGACTTCCTAATATGCTTAGTCCTGTGTAAGTAGAATCTTAGTTGTCTGTGCACATCCAACTGGTGAAATCTAAACTCTGCTTTATCGGAAAAGTTTGGAAAGAACACGGATAACTCAATAGACGGATGAAAATTAACGGTGGATGACACCTTCGGAAGGAAGGACGAGTTAAGTCTCAGGGAAACTCTGTCCTTATAAAAGGTCAAATACGGAGGTTTAATGGACAAAGCTTGAATCTCTGATACGCTTCTGGCCGATGTAATGGCTATTAGGAAAGCAGTCTCCCAAGATAGAAATTTTAATTCACAGGTGGCAGCCGGTTCAAAGGGCGGTGAAGTGATGGCTTGTAACACAAGGTTTAGATCCCATGGCATGACAGGTTCTGAAACAGGAGGGCGAAGTAACCAGGCGCCTTTCAAGAAGGCCTTACAAAGCTTATGGCCCATAAGAGAAGGCTCATAAGATGTATGAAAATTGGAAATTTCAGCCAGCTGCATCTTAATGGTAGCAGGTGCGGAGACCTGTCGGAAAAGCATGGCTAAAAAATCTAAGACAGACGAAATTGGGGCTGTGAAGGGGTCCAAATGACGACAGGATGTGTACCACCTCGGGTGAAAAGGAATGTTGTCTAACTAGTGATGGAAGTGGAGCAGCCAGGCTGTCAACCTGAGGGTTCGCAGGGAGGGATGGAGCTGTCCTAACATGTGAATCAGTAGGTCTGGCACTGGGTCCAGGGTCCAAGGACCGTCCACTGCGTACTGTTGAAGAAAAGGGAACCATACTTGTCGAGGCCAGTGTGGAACAATTAGAATCATCCTGCTTCCCAAGGATATGGCTTTCTGAATCACTCATGTTAACAGAGGAAACGGAGGGAAAGCATAGATCAGACTGGAGGGTCAATCGGTGACTAGAGCGTCCCTGGGGGACTGCCCCTGTGGGGGGATCAGTGTGAAGTACTTGCTGCATTTGGCATTGATAGGGCTGGCAAAGAGATCGCAGCAAGGCTGACCCCACCTGTTGAAAATTTGAACTGCCACTTGGTTGTTCAAGGACCACTCGTAAGGCATCAGAATAGCTCTGCTCAGCCTGTCCACTATCACGTTGGTCTTTCCTGGAATGTACGTTGCCACTTAAAACCGTTGGGAAGACACAGCCCAATGCCACACTCTCATTGTCTCTCTGCAGAGTGGATAAAACTTGGTTGCCCCCTGCTTGTTCAGGTACCACACCACGGACATGCTGCCAGAGTGAATTGCAATCGCTCCCAGAGGAAGAGAGCTTTGGAGTGCCCACAACACTAGTAACACCACTCATCTCTAGAACACTGATGTGCAGGTGTACCTCGTGATCTTGCCACGTGCCAAGATAGTGCCCCCCCACCCCATCTGGGAGGCGTCCATGGTCACCGTGGCCACTGCAGACATAGGAATCAAGCTCCTCCCCTTGTCCAGATTGGTGGAACATAGCCACCAGCAGAGGTCCTGTTTGCACCGTTCTGTGAGAAGTATCAAGTGGGAAAGAGGAAGTTTCTGAAAGGACCATTGGGCCGAAAGGAGCCACTGTAGGATCCGCATGTGTAACCTGGCTAGAGGCACCAGCATGATGGTGGCAGCCATGGATCCCAGGAGCTGGAGAACTAACCTGGCCTGAACTCTTGAGGGGCAACAATGCGTGAATCTGAGACTGCAGCACTCTTATCCTCTCTTGTGGCAGAAAGGCCCGCATTTGAATACAGTCTAGCTCTGCGCCTATAAAAACAACACGCTGTGAGGGCAGCAAGGCAGACTTTTCCTAGTTGTTGACAAAGTGTAATGGTAGCCTCCTCCCTAGCTTGAAAGAGGAGATGCCTGGTGGGGGCGGTGATAAGCCAGTCGTCCAGATATGGAAACACCTGGCATCCCCGACATCTCAGGTGAGCCGTCACCACTGCCAAACACTTGGTAAACACCCTGGGGGCTGTGGTGAGACCAAAGGGCAGGGCACGAAACTGGAAGTGACCGACTCCCAGCCGGAAGCGTAAGTGACTCCTGGGATGCCTTGTCCATCTTGATGTGGTAGTAGGCATCCATGAGATCGATGGAGCACATCCATAGTAGTTTTTCCAGCACGGGCTCCGGAACAGAACAGTTGGGAAATGCCTCAGGAACGCTGAAAGGAATTGCTGTCTCCCGAATTGCAGGTGCCTCCTTTGCCTCTAGGACGGCGTCTTCCAGAATAATTTCCCCCTCCTCTGCCTCTGGAGGCGGACTCACCTTGAGGGGCAGGGAAAGACTTCTGTGACTTCTTGAACCACATTTTCACTCCTCTCTGAGCCTTGGGGTAAGGCCTAGGAGGAAGAGAGAAATGGCCCCTACGGCAGATAGGGTCTTACCCTCCTGTTCGCATCTGGTGAGGGTGTCTTTCACTGTGGTCCCGAAGAGTGAGGACCCATCAAAGGGGGAGTCAGTCGAGGAAGACTTAAAGGACTCCGCGAAATGACACAGGCACATCCAGGCTTGCCTTCTGAGAGCTACACCTGAGCTAGCTGCCCTACTCGCCCCATCGGCTGCATAGGATATGAGCCTCATGGACGAGTTGACAATGAAACCAAGGGTAGACAACTGGGCGTTAACAGTCTGCGCTACCGCCTCAGGCATGTTACCGTCAGAGTGTCTCCTAGCTCCTTAAGGAGATCTCTCTGGAGCCGGGTAAAATGACAAAGATAATTCAGCGACCGCAAAGTAAAGGTCGCTGAAGACAGGGTACACGTCCTGTACCGGTCCATACTCATGGACTTCTTGTTAGGAGGATGGATGGAAGAAGAAGCCTCTGCAACTTCCTGCTGAGTGGCTGCCGCCACTACCAAGGCATCTAAGGAAACCCCTTTGGTCAGGAACTCTTTCCCCGGGGGAGCAGAAAAAACTTACTTGGACGTCTGGGCACCGGTTCCACAGAATCAGGGGTCCCCCACCCCCTTCGACAAATCAAATCCAGGAATTCATCGAAAAGTGGAGATACCCAGGAGGCAGACGGTTGAGCTCCGAAGGCCTTGAGGAATACCAACTCCTCCTCAGAGGGGGTCTTGGAAGGCCAGTCGCCTCTCTGCCTCAAGATCTCCAAGATGTCGGAAAAAGAGACATCGGAGGATGAATTAGGAGACCCCTCTGACTCCTCGAGGTTGGTATCAGAAGTGAGGGACTCGTCCTGGGAGTCTATGTGCTTCCTCTTGCACAACTTCTTTCTAGGGGGCTCCTCAGGCACAGACACTGAGGGGCCTTCAGAAAGTTGGGGACTGCTCATCGGGGTATCCTCAGACCTTCGGGCTCCGCCATCCACGGACAGGGGTGTCAGAGGCTCTAGCCAGGGTGTAGGGGGAAGGAGTGACCAATTTGGGTGATGTAACCGACAATCTGGCCACTGCGCTCCTCATGGCCTCGAAGGCAGGTCCCCCCGAATCAGAGGACCGACCCATCTCAGAGACCACAACCGAAGTCGGGGTTCCCCGAACTGATGCACCGAGAGGGAGGCTCGGAACAGACAAGAGTCCAGAGGTATCCCCCTCGGGTCCGACTGATGAAACCAGAGTACCGAAACCAGAGGACGGAACCGACATGGTTGGAGCAGACATCGGCTCAGATAAACTCGCAAGGGGTATCGGAGCCGACACGAGAACATCACTCGGAGCGGAGCACTCCGGCTCAGATGACATAGGGGTGCTCAGAGGAGGAATCATTGGTACAAGAATAGGGACTGGCTCCGGAGCAGACTGGGCCGGAGCAGAGAACAATTTAGCTAACACCGGTGACTGCAGGAGCCTCTGGACCACCCTATCCACATCCAAATCAGACAGCCTAGTGGATTTGGAGGAAATAGGAGATTGGGATCACCTACCCGGAGACTCAGGCCTAACACTGGGTGACCGGCTCCGAATAGGCTCCAATAATATCGGGGCAGAGGTAGACTCCAGTACAACAGATACCTCCTGCGGCCCCGAGGACAATGGAGCTGAGGAGGCAGTATCCACTTTCGAAACCTTCTCCGGGGGCTCCGATGAGACAGATGGAGCCGGAGATCTTTTCTTGGCCTTGGAAGTCTTAGACTTAGTACTAGAAGAAGAGTCTAAGGACTCCTCAAAAGAAGGTTTAACCAGGCCCATCAAAATCAACTTATTTTTTTCTTTCCTGCAGCACCCTCGGACTAAAAGCGTGGCAAAAACTGCAGGACTCTTGCAGGTGAATAGCACCAAGACAATAAACACAGATAGAATGCCCATCTGTAATGGACATCTTGTAGCCACATTTTGAGCATTTCTTTAAACCCAGAGGGTTTATGCTCTTTCTGCTCTTTAGACATAGTTCACAGCACCAACTCAGAAGACGACAGACACAAGAGGAAGGTGGGAAAAACCAAACCACGAACAAACAAACAAACTCTAATTTAAAAGTTTCTTTGGTGCAGCAAGGAATTCTAACTACCGACCAAACAAAAACACAGGAGGGGACTAGGTCCTCTAATTTAAACGGGCCTAGCCCGCCAAAACAGAGGGATACCGCAAAAAAAATACTACTCGCTTACACAGTACACTCACAATGAAAAAAGTAGCTATTAAAATAGCTTTTTACGAGAAACAGACTGCTAAAGACTTATGAAAAGTTTTGAAAAAGGGTACTTAGCCACAGCCAAGAGAGACCACGTCCTAACTCTACGAGCGGCAAATGAGATCTGGGGCTAGGGCGAGGTGCATCTTGGGATACCGGGTTAGCCCAACCAATTGGAGACTTCGTGCTAGAGAAATAAGTTGGCCGAGTCGGAGCCGATTCTCGGCTCCGAACCCGTGAGTAAAGAATGTAGGCGAGATAGGACCACAACATCAGAAGGTTATGCTACTCTACGCCAGGAGTTTAAAACTCAAAATGCATGCGCTCAAAGCACTAAGTATGGAGAACGTCGACATCTGTGCAGTAACTGAAACCTGGTTCAAGGCTCCAGAGAGCACTCCAGCACTACTGGGCTACAACTCATACCACACATTTCGGCCACAGAACACGGACCAAAACAGAAAAGGAGGGGGTGTATCCATATTCAAGGATACCCACACCTCCAGTTTAGTGGCGCAGCATGATACCTCTGAGATCATCCATGTGCAACTAACATCGGGCAAATCTGCAATGCAAATTGTAGCCTGCTACAGATCACCCTCCATGACCCAGGACCACCACTCCACCTTTCTGGAGACACTGAAAAACATGAAGGTCCTACCGAACACCCTGATATTGGGAGATTTCAATTACCCTACCATTAACTGGGAAAACAACTGGAGTACAAACTCCCAGGCTCAGCGCTTTCTGGAATTTATCAACTCAAATGCCCTGGATCAGCTGGTAAACTTCCCTACCAGAAGCCACAACAAATTGGACCTGGTCATCACCAACATGGGCGACAGGTGCTCTGTACCGGAGGTCAACCAGTTACTGGTTAGATCAGACCATAAACTAATTACCCTGGATGTCCACACCCCATCACCACCCCCAACCAAGGAAACCACAGTGAAAAACTTTTCTAAAGCAAACTTCACCTTACTTAAGGCAGAGGTGGTAAGTTTCACAGCCCCCACGCTAAAAGATAACGCTGCCCAAGATGCAGAATCCTTTGCAATTGCACTCTGAGCACCTACAAGGATGCATGGATCGTGCCATCCCTAGCAAAACCAAGACCCACTCCCCTAAGAGAAGGAAACCAGTCTGGTGAACCCCTGCCATAAACAGGTTATACAACAAAAGGAGGAAACTAGTTCAGAAAAAAAGCAAATCCCAAGAAGGAAAGACATCCCTGATCAGTATCAGTAAGAAACTAAGGACCCCCATAAAATCATCGAAGGCTAACTTCGAAAGAAATATAGCCAAGGATTCGAAAGATAACCATAAAGCCTTCTTTAGCTATGTCAAGAATCTAAGTGTCAACTCGCAGATATGCTCAGAGATAGTGCAAAATAGCGCAACATATACTGAACCTACCGATATTGCCAACATACTGGCAGATAGATTCAGTGCAAACTTCACCTCCCTCTCACCTTCAAAAGGGCCCACAACAATACCGGAAAAGTGTAGTGTCCCGAAAATCACAGAAGCACAGGTGAAAACAGCCCTTTCAAAAACCAAGAACACAGCATCAATGAGGCCAGATGGTGTCCCAGGTTGAGTCTTGTATGAACTACAGAACGAACTAACCCCCCACTTAAACACACTGTTCAACCTCAGCCTCTCCACAGGCTACGTGCCCACAGAATGGCGCACAGCAATGGTTATTCCGCTCCACAAAAGAGGAGCCACAACTGACCCTGGTAACTATTGCCCCATAAGCCTGACTAGTCTGGTCTGCAAGGCTATGGAGTGCATCATCATGGAACTCAATAACAAAGACATTGGGAACCTCCTAACACTTGACCCGACTCAGTTCGGCTTTGTTAAGGGCAGATCATGCCTACTAAACCTGGTTGACTTCGAGATGGTCACCACGGCCATAGATGAGAGAAAGGTGGTTCACACAGCCTACCTTGATCTCGCCAAGGCATTTGACACCATTCCTCACTCAAGTATTATAGAAAAACTCACCAGCCTGAACTTCGAACCCCTACGTCACAAGATGGGTTGCCAACTGGCTTACAGACAGAACTCACACGGTAAAAATAGCGGGCTCCAGGTCTGACTCTAAACCAGTCACAAGTGGTGTCCCGCAAGGCTCAGTTCTGGGACCCCTACTGTTCGGCATATATTTCTCAGAAATACAGGCAAACACAGGAGGACTATGGCTAACCAAGTTCGCCGATGACTGCAAACTGGGAGTCATAATTGACTCTCCGGCTGACACGGACATCCTCCAAAAAGGCCTTACTGAGACAGACACCTGGTGTCAAAGTCATGGCCTCAAGCTAAATGCCAAAAAATGCATAGTCATCCCGTTTGGGGAAAAACAAAACGCCCACGAATTACCACATAGGCGGCAGCCCCCTTAATACAGAAGAGGTAATAAGAGATCTGGGGACTCAGGCAGATAGTAATCTCTCATTTGACAATCATATTGCCAAAGTAGTTAGGAAATCCTTCTATGTGGCCCATCTAATTACTAAGGGGTTCGCATCTAGAAATAAAGAGGTTATAGTGCCCCTCTACTAGTCACTCAGACCCATCATAGAGTACAATGCCCCATTTGGGATGGACCTCACAAGACGCTTCCAACAGCTTGAAAGACCACTAATGCACCTCACCAAGAGGATTACTGGCCTCAAACATATGTCCTATGCAGCCCGACTGAAAAAACTCCGGCTGTACTCAGTGGCATATCACTTACTCAGAGGTGACCTCTGCCTGACTTACAAAGCCATGTCCAACTCAGAATTGATGGACATGCTCCACCTAAAGAAATCCAAGTCACTGCGAGCCACGAGCTCTAGTGAGCTAAACCTCGCCACGAGCTCTAGTGAGCTAAACCTCGCCACAAAAATAAATAGAACATGCTGGAGGGATAAATTCCTGTCACAGAGACTCCCCATGCTTCGGAACAAAATTCTTAACTACATTAGGCAGAGCCCCTCACTAACACTCCTCAAGAGAAGCCTTGACGAGTGGATGGGTAACAGAAAGTACACCCCTGGGATCACTTCATTGGCTCTGATTGACAGAGACTCAGTTAATCAATGAGGTGGTGAAAGCCGACACACACTGCCTAGGCGTATAAATGCCCTCCGGCAGATAGCCTAGTACCTACCTATGAACCTATGATCTGGCCACCCGCTTGGTGTTGGTAACGTCTGGAAGTGAAATCTATCCTTGAGACACTATTTAAAACCCATTTGCCCTGGGCAATGAGCTCCCAGTTGCTTGCATGAAAAGCAATCTTTCCCCCCAAAGGGGCAGTCAGTTGAGAAGAGCTTCACAGTTTTAAAAATAAGTCACTGAGACAGTTTACCATAGGGAGGAGTTTTATTAGTCCCAGATTTGGAAAGTGGAGGCCCCCCCCCCAGTCCTGTGCGTACCCTGGGACTGAAGGCTGGGAGCTCTGCTGGCTCTGGGTTTGGACTGAGAAGGTCTGGAAGAGGCAGGAAAGGACAATTTCTTGGAAGGCCAATGCCTACTTAACCGTGGAGGTTGTACTTGTCAAAAATTTTTAAACAGTTTGCATAGATTTAGCTTTTTCCTCTTTTTTTTTTTTTTTTTTTTTTTTTAAGAACTTCTGCCTGGTTGCCAACAAGCGGTCCTGGTTTAAGGGAGCATCCATTCATTTCGCTTTAACATGATCTGGCAAGGATTGCTCCTTAAGCCAAGCATGCCTTCTAAGTACAGACCCCGTTACAGCAGCCCAGCAAGATGCCTCTTGTGAATCAAAACCACATTGCAAAGTATGAATGCAGTAAATCCTGTAAATCCTTATTTTCAGCCCAATCAGAAATCAACATAATTTTCTGTTTAAGCACTCCAATAATATGCTGCTGATACTTTAACATATGAAACTGGCAGTTTAAAGCTCTAATGGCCAAAGTTGCAGACGTGTATACCTTCTTACCACATCTATCCAGTGCCCTGGAGTCTCTAGCAGAGGGGGCAGTAGTAGCTTTAATGCCCTTGGGGCCCCTGAGAAACGGTTTCAGGATCCGCAGTAGAATTTTTAAAAAGGAACTTATGAGTGTCAGGGACCCTGTAATATCCATCAGGTTTTCTGGGAGCAGGAGTTGAGTCAGGGGCCAAGCTAGATTCTGAAAAGGCATCATCAACAATGTCTAGGAAAGGATATATGGCTAAAGGCCTGTGCTGGGGGGCAGGAGTAAGAAATCCCTAAGCCTCTTTTTAGAATCACAGAAATCCTGACTTTCCCAACGAAAATGCTCCCTGAGGGTATGCAAGGTTTCACCAAAAGAGAAATCCTCTGGGGGGGGGGATGCATAGGGAGAGTCCTCAGCATCAGAATCCTCATAGGTAGATAAGGGTAAATCCTGGTCAGACGAAATAGAAAATTCAGAATCGTGATCAGAAGTATCATAAGCAAACTCAGTCCTAGGTCTCTTAGAGGGGGAAGGTTGGCCTCCCCTGATTAAAGTAATAAGGTCTTCACCCATTCTTATTTGTTTTTTAGGCATAGAGGCCTGGCCATGCGGTCTGGGCATCCGTTTTCTAAGCATGGTTTGAGTTTTAGGCCTTGAAGAAGATGGCATCGGTTTAATATGCAAGTCAGTAGGCCTGAATACAAGCTCAGAAACCGGTGCCTGCACAGCGGCTCCAGACCCATCCAAGGTAGAGACATCCATAGGTTCCACAGTTGAAGCACCTTGCGGTATACCGGACTCCGAATGGGTCTCAGTAGAGGCCTGCGAATGTGAAGTAGCAGGTATCACGGGCTGCGAAATCGCCTCACTGAGTACGGAGAACTGGCTTAGAAGAAGCGCCGTCGGCAGCTTTGGAACTTAGCGGCCTGTCTCTGTCTTTATCTTTGCGTTTTTTTCGGAATGCCGGTAGTCGGATGGCTTACCGAAAAAGTACAGTTGTGTACCTACCATAAATGTAGATGTTAGAGTGTATTCACTGTTGCAGTCATTACACTTGGGTTATCCTGCTGGCAGGCTACCCGCAGTCGGCCTGAAAAGTCCTGGTCCTGTGTCGATTGCGGTCGCCTCTTCCCTGACATCAGTGCACCAGGGGTATAAAAGATGCAGCAGACACCATTTTCTTCAGTTTTTCTTGCCCCAGATGTCAGGTGCCCCCAAAATGGAAGGCTAAAAATTATGCCAATAAGTATGCATGCACTAAAGTAAACATTTCCTTCGTCTACAAGCAAATACACCACATAGGTTGTATAGGATAGAATAGAACAGATACGTCCCAGCAAAAAAAAAGGGGGGATAGTGGGAGGGTAACCTGGACTGCAACAGCGAATACACTCTAACATCCACATTTATGGTAGGTACACAACTATACTATGCTCATTGTGTTTCACTGTTGCAGTCATTACACTTGCATTGAATCCAAAGCTGAGGCTGGGTGGCTGGGTCTAAATAGGAAGTGTGCACTGAACTCCAAGTTGCAGCCTCTAAAATGTCTGGTTGGTACTCCTCTGAGGAAGGCTGGTGAAGTGGCTGCTGCTCTGGTAGAATGTGGCCTAATGCCCTTAGGCACTGATTTGCCATGTTGTGAATAACAGAAATTAATGCAGTGGCCTATCCACTTTGAAATTGTCTGCTTTGAGATAGCCTTTCCTTGTGATCCTGCAGCATATGCCACTAGTAATTGCTCAATTTTTCTGAAAGCTTTGGTTCTGTCCAAGTAGAAGCGCAGCTGTCTGTGTATGTCCAAAGAATGCAGAAGTCTATCACCCTTATTCTGTGGGTTTGGATAAAAGGTAGGCAAGTGAATAGTTTGGTTAAGGGCCACACTGGACACTACTTTAGGCATAAATGCCGGGTTTGTCCTCAGAGAAACCCTATCTGGATGGAAAATAATAAAAGGTTCCACAGCCATGAGTGCCTGTAGCTCTGAGACTCGTCTTGCAGAGGTTATTGCTAGGAGCAAAGCTGTTTTCAAAGATAAAAATTTAATGCCAGATGTTGCGGCTGGCTCAAAAGGAGGCAGGGTGAGTTTTTCCTCGAGGTCCCATGCAGGGATTGGTGATCTCCTTGGAGGCCTTGAGTTTTTGGCTCCTCTGAGGTACTGCCTTAGTAAAGGATGAGAAAAAATAGGTGGTTCTGTATTCTAATGAGCTGAAATGGCAGAGGCATGAATTTTAATAGATGAAAAGGAAACGCCTTTGTCCAGCATCTCAGTTAAGTATTGCAAAATCTGAGAAATATTTGGTACAATCGTGTCATATCCTTGTGCCTGGTTCCAAGCACAGAATCTCTTCCATTTTTCTGCATATGATTTTCTGGTACTAGGCCTCCTGGCTTCTAAAATAACATCCATCACCGCTTTAGAAAGAGGGGTGGTTTGAATGACTACATTATCCACTATGCTGCCAGATTTAAGGTCTTGAGTTGGCTGTGCAGGATCTGATTGTTTTGTTGGGTCAGTAAGTGAGGAATTTGAAGTAATGTCCAGGCTGGGAATGGAGACATGTTCCTTAGGATTGGGCACCAGTGCTGACATGGCCAGTCTGGGGCAATCAGTATCATTTTTGGCTTCTCTTGTCTGACCTTTACGTACTGTTTAAACTGTGAGCTTTGTCCAACTAAGACCTGCATACAATCAACTGAACGCATAAGTGGAGTTAAGTAAATGTTTATCTGCACTTTTATCAAATACACAATTTAAAGTAATTTGTTTGTGTTGCACTGAGCAATACCTAGCTGGAAGTTGTGACTGTTTTTTCAGTAGGTCTTATACAAGTGGTATTTTCAGTTAAGGCTTGTTAAAAAACCTGCATAGCCAGTGATAAGTGGGGGTAGTTTACCTCATTGTTATTCAGTTTCTGTCTTATACAAGTGGTACAGTGAATTATTTTCTGTTTAAACTGAGCTTTGGCCAACTAAGACCTGCATACAATCAACTGAACGCATAAGTGGAGTTAAGTAAATTTTTATCTGCACTGTTATCAAATACACGATTTAAAGCAATTTGTTTGTGTTGCACTGAGCAATATCTAGCTGGAAGTTGTGACTTTTTTCAGTAGGTCCCTACCCACCCTCCCTGTTTTTGTGTTGGTGTTAATCTTGGTGGCTTTGAAACTGCCCGCCCCTCTTGTAAACTTGCACTTGGATACTCCTCCTGGGTCCATCTCATTTGCTCACTCAAAAAAAAAAAATCTGCTTTTACTGTATTTGTTTCTTCCTACTTTATTTTGCTTTTGCGTCATCTTAAAAGTATTCAGTTATATTTATTACTGCTTGGTGTAACTCATTCTAAGCCTTTTAGTTTAAGCACTTGGGCTTCAGACCAGTTTTACATTAAGAAGGTTTGTGGTCTGCACTGTAGTGGCAGGACAGGTAGCTTACATCCTTCTAAGTTGGGAACTGCTGATTGAGGGCTCAGTGTCTGTTATTCTAAAAGTGTATTAATTCTAAGCACTTGGGATTCAGGCCAGTTATTTTACATTAAGAGGGTTCATGGCCTGCACTCTTGTGGGAGGAGAGGCTGGACTCTGCCCTTCTGAGCTGAGAATTTCTGGTTAAAGGCATATAGGGCCTGCATATCTGAACTGCTTCTTACTGAAATTGGTACACCTTGTTTGCTGTAGCATAGACTAGATCCAGGCCTGCTGAATCTAGCTTTGTTTGTATGCTTGTTGTTTGCTTGTTATTTCCCTGAAACGCTAATTCCACCTAAAACACTGCTTTTCAGCGTTTCTGTGGATCCCTAGTGATATCTGCATTGCTTACTGTACTTATTTCCTTGTTTCGCTTGAATGAAAGTTACTGTTTGTCGTTTTTGCATTTAAGTTACCTGTAGCACAATGCATTTAAGTTACCTAGCACTTGCTCACTAAAGCAATTATATAAGTCAGCACTAAAAAATTAAAAGCACTACACCCTCACAAACTCCCCTCGAGTACCTTGTTACCCACTGGCCCTTTTTTTCAATTATAAAGGCATTCCCAATACTATTCTAGCATGTCCAAAGGTCAATTGTCAATCTCATCTCCGGTCCAGCTGGTGAATCTGGGAATCTTGTGGCAATGTTACAACTGCCTCATGTACACAGACAACACCTCTCCTCCTCCCAACAAATTCCAACACATGCGAGAGATGCAACCATATAGCCAAATTGGAGGCTAAGCTCTCTCAACTCAGTACTGGCGTAACCAGTCAGGAGGAAAAGGAAACCACACTCACTACAATTCCAGTCTCACATAGACCTACCATGACAGCAAACCAAACACACAAAAACATACTCGGAGGCTCTAAATAAAAATCTGCCTAAGCAGCAGAGACCTCCAAAGCAGACACCCAAGCAACCGCTACTCCAAAACAAAACACGTGCAGCACATAGCTCACAAAGCCAGTGTGCCAAACAGTCACAGCCCTAAAGGCTAAACAACATACCTGATACACTTGTAATAGGTGAATATCATCAGGCACACTGACGTCCCGCTCACCAGGCTGAACAAGGAGAAGGTCACGGTGAGCTGCCTGTCGGGCGCTAGGATCCGCCACATAACACAAACACTCAGGTCACTCCAAGGCAAGTACAAATATGACTCAGTCATTGTCCATGCTGGTGTGCATGACCTGAGACGTTCCTCCCTGGACTACATGGAGACAGAGGAGCTCTCTGCGCATGTAGCCCAGGCCGGTATGACCCTGACCTTGAGTAGCATCTTACCCTCACCAAGAATGATGCCACAATATGAAGACAAGATGATCAATTTCAACAATTGGCTTAAGTATTGGTGTCATTCAAAGAGGATCCAATGCCTGTCAGCCTGGGATGACATGCTCGACAAGCCACGATGCTTCGCTAGGGACGGCTTGCACCTATCACCCCTGGGCTTTCGGATATTGGCAAAAGCTCTTGCTACCCCCATAGTGCCTTTTTTAGGCAAGGCTCAAAAGACAAACCCACCTCCATAGGTATCACAAGGGATAAGAAACTAAGTAGTGCTACTCAACGCCAGAAGTCTAAACTTCAAGATGCACGCACTCGAAACTCTCCTTAGCATGAAGAACATCGATATCCGTGCAGTAACAGAAACATGGTTCAAGGCTCCCGAGAGCACCCCAGCACTACCAGGTTATACCTCATACCATGCTTTTCGGCCCCAAAACTTGGACCGAACCACAAAAGGAGGGGGAGTATCAATATTAGTCAAAGATACCCACACCTCCAGGTTGGTGGCACAGCATGAAGCATCAGACACTATTCATGTGCAACTAACAGTGGGTAAAACTGCCTTCCAGTTTATAGCCTGCTACAGACCACCCTCCCAAACCCAGGAACTCCACTCGGCCTTCCTGAGAACACTGAAAAATATGAAGGTCTCTCCAAACACCATTATATTGGGCGACTTCAACTACCCAAACATAGACTGGGAGCATTACTCTAGCTCCAACACCCTAGCCCAAAGGTTCCTAGAATTTATAAACTCAAATGCTATGGAACAACTTGTTACCACTCCCACAAGAGGGGAAAACATACTGGACCTGATCATCACCAACATGGGGACTCTATGCTCCAGACCAGAAGTGTATCCCTCACTGGTAAGATCTGACCATAAACTAATCTCATTGGATATTCACATCCCAACCCCACCCCCTGCCCAGAAAACCACAGTGAAAAACTTCTCTAAAGCAAATTTCACACTCCTCAAAACTGAGGTGGAATCCTTCAAAGCCCCGGCCTGTGGAAAATACGACCCAGACCACAGAATCCTTTATAAACGCATTCTATGAACACCTTCAGGAATGCATGGATCATGCAATCCCAAATAAAACCAAGACCCAATCCTCCAAAGGCAGATGTCCTGTCTGGTGGACCCCAGCCATAAACAAACTATACAATAGAAGGAGGAAGCTACTACATGATAGAGCAAAATCCCAAAAAGGGAAGGCATCTCTGATCAGTATTAGCAAAAAACTACAGGCACTCATAAAATCGTCTAAGGCCAGCTTCGAGAGAAAAATTGCACAGGATGCTAAGGATAATCACAAGGCTTTCTTTAGTTATGTTAGGAACCTGGGTGGGAATTCCCAGATATGCTCAGAATTAGTCCAAAATGACAAAAAATACACCGAACCTACAGACATTGTCAACATCCTAGATGACAGGTTCAGCGCAAACTTCTCCGCCCCCTCCCCACCAAAAGGGCAAATATCTATCCCAGCAGAGTGCTGCCCCCCTGACATCTCAGATGCTCAGGTAAGAGTCGCCCTCTCCAAAGCAAAAAACACAGCATCAATGGGACCAGATGGTGTCCCGGGCTGCATCCTACATGAACTCCAAGAAGAGCTAAACCCAAACATAAAACTACTGTTCAATCTCAGCCTTACTACAGGATATGTACCCAAAGAGTGGCGTACAGCAACGGTGGTCCCTCTCCACAAAGGTGGTGCCTCAATGGATCCTGGAAACTATCACCCCATAAGCCTGACTAGCTTGGTCTGCAAAGCTATGGAAAGGATCATCATGGACCTTATAAAGATATTGGGGACCTACAGATACTGGATCCTACCCAGTTCGGCTTTGTTAAGGGCAGATCCTGCTTCTTAAACCTGGTCAATTTCTTTGAAACAAACAGTCACCAAGGCCATTGATGAGGGGAAGGTGGTCCACACAGCCTACCTGGACCTCGCAAAAGCCTTCAATACAATACCCCACTCTGGCATTATAGATAAGCTCACCAGCTTAAATATAAACCCCTATGTCAACTAGATGGGTTGCAAACTGGCTCAAGGACAGAACCCACATGGTTAGAATTGCTGGAGCCATGTCAAACTCCAAACCAGTTACAAGTGGCGTCCCACAAGGCTCAGTCCTGGGACCTCTCTTGTTCGGTATATATTTCTCAGAGGTACAGGCCAACACGGAAGGACTGTGGCTGACCAAGTTCGCAGAGGACTGCAAACTGGGCACCATAATCGACTCTCCAGCCGACACAAGCATCCTCCAAAAGGGCCTCATAGAAACAGACAACTGGTGCCAGAGCCATGGCCTCAAGCTAAACGCCAAAAAGTGTATAGTCATCCCCTTTGGCAAAAACAAAGTGCCCACAAATTACCACATAGGAGGCAATTCATTAAGTACAGAAGAAGTAATTAGGGACCTGGGGACCCAAGTTGATAGCAATCTCGCATTTGACAACCATGTGGCCAAAGTGGTTAGAAAAACATTTTATATAGCCCACCTAATCATGAAGGGATTCACATCTAGATCAGGGGAGGTCATCGTGCCTCTCTACTCATCCCTCATCAGGCCCATAATTGAGTACAATGCCCCTTTTGGGATGTACCTTACCAGACACCTGCAGCAATTGGAAAGACCCCAAAAGTACCTCACCAAGAGGATCAAAGGGCTCAAACAGATGCCATATGCTGCCCGGTTAAAGAAACTCTAGCTCTACTCAGTGGCATACCGCCTGCTCAGAGGCGATCTGTGCCGAACGTATAAAGCCATGTCCAACCTGGAATTAATGGACATGTGGCACCTCAGAAAATCCAAATCCCATCGAGCTACTCGCTCGAGAGACTTGAACCTCAGCACTGAAATAAATAGGACATGCTGGGGGGACAGATTCATAACCCAGAGGCTCCCTTCACTCTGGGATAAAATCCCAGTCCAGGTTAGGCAGAGTCCCTCATTGACTCTCTTCAAGAGGAATCTTGATGAGTGGATGGGGGATCGCAGGTTTACCCCGGCGTATCACTTCTGTGTCACTGTTAGACAGAGGCACAGTATACTAACCTCGAAAAAGGGCATAGCAAAATTAATTTAAAATGTGTGGCGAAAGCCAAACGCACTCTGGCTAGGCTTATAAATGCCCTAGGGCAGATAGCCTAGTATGAACCTATGAACCTTGGGGAGGAGAGGCAGTGGAGGAAAGGCATATACTGCTAGGTTTTTCCAGCTGAAAGATAAAGCATCCACTTTCCATGCGTGCTTGTGATAAGTCTTTGTGCAGAACGTCTGTAGTTGGCAGTTGTGAGGGGAGGCAAATGGATCTATGTCCGGGCATCCCCATTTCCTTGTTATCATGCTGAAGACTTGTGGATCCAATTTCCACTCGTGGGGATCCATGAGATTTCTGCTTAGTTCGTCTGCCAGAGTATTTATCTTTCCTGGCAGGAATTTTGTGCCTGCAGATGTACTTGGTAAGTCAATGCTGTGTCCCACAAAGTCATGGCTAGTCTGCAAAAGGGATAGGAAGGAGTTCCTCCACGTTCATTTATGTACCACACAACTGTAGCATTGTCCGTCTATCAGAAGTTGTCCTGGATGAAGTTGATCCTTGAAGGCTGTCAGGGCATTCTGAACTGCTAGCATCTCTTTTTGATTGATATGTAGATGCGTTTGGCTTGTGGACCATGTGCCCTGAATGCATTTTCCTGCCATGTGGGCCCTCCAGGCATAATCTGATGCATCTGTTGTTAATATCTGCCTGGCTGTGGGTAAAGTGAATGGCTGCCCCTTGTTGTGGTGACAGGCCTTTGCCCACCATCAAAACTCCTGTTGCAGGCAGGGAATAAGGGTAATTATTGTTTCCAGGCTGTGGCAAATGTCGAGTCCAAACACTTTTCAGGTAACATTGAAGTTTCCTCATATGCAGTCTTGCATATGGAATTAGCACTTGCATATGGAATTAGCAGAATGCAGGATGCCATGAAGCCCAAAGCCTGCAGAATTTTTCTAGCAGATAACTGGGCTTTTGTTTCCAATAGTTTGAAGTAAGTAGTCAGTTGCCTTTGTTTGTCTGGCGTGAGATAAGCCATCTGGGCAGTTGTATTTAAGCTTGCACCCAGGAATATTCTCTCGAGAGGGTACTAGTTTTGATTTGTTTTCGTTTATTGTGTACCCCAGGCAAGTTAGTAATCTTTTTACAAACGCCAGATGCTGTAGTAGAATGTCCTTGTTCTCTGCTTGAATGAGGCAGTCGTCCAAGTAAGGATATATTTGTATTCCTCTTTGTCTGCAGAATGCAATTACTGCAGCCAGGCATTTTGTGAAGACCCTGGGCGCAGTAGATAAGCCAAAGGGCAGTGCAGAGAATTGGTAGTGCATTGAGCCAGCTATGAATCTGAGGTATCTTCTGCATGATTGTCTGATTGGGACATGCAGGTATGCCTCTTTTAGGTCTAAGGTCACGAGCCAAGCCTTCTTGCCCAGCATGGGCAGAAGCTGCTGCAAAGTCAACATCTTGAATTTTGGAATATCCAGATATGTGTTTAGAATTGATAGGTCCAGTATTGGTCTCCAGGCTTTGCCCTTTCTGGGCACCAAGAACAGTCTTGAATAAAATCCTTGTCCCTGCTCTTGCTCTGGTACTTGCTGAATGGCCCTCATGTCGATGAGGGATGAGACTTGTTTTTGTGCCTCTGCCCATTGACTTTTTGGCAGGTCTGGCAAACTGTGTGCCCTTGGGCAGGGTATGAAAGGGCAACTTGTAGCCTTGTGACACTATGTTCAAAACCCATTTGTCCTGGGTTGTGTGTCAATTTTGATGAAAAAGTGCTAGTTTTCCCCCTGATGGAGCTGCCATTAGACATGTGCTTGACGCAGGTACGGGGAAGTCATTGGGACTGTTTCCTGTATGGCTTTGATTTGTCTTCAAGCACCCCATTGTTTAGACGTGTATGAGCCCTGGGGCTGGGATCTGCCTCTAGGACATCTGTATCTGCCCCTTTGTGGTCTGACACTGGAAAGGACCAATTCTTTGTAGGCCAGTGTCTGCTAAATCTAGGAGGCTGTACCTGTAAGAAATCCTTGACTGTTTGCATAGATTTTGCTTTGTCCTCCATTTTCTTCAACACCTCTTCTGTTTTAACACCAAAGTATCATGCTGTAATGGAGCATCTAATAATTTTGCTTTAACATGATCAGGCAAATTCTGTTCCTTTAGCCAAGCATGCCTCCTGATAATAGAACCCGTAACAGCGGCTCTGCAGCAGGCCGCCAAAGAATCAAAACCACATTGCAAAGTATGTTTTCCAACTTGTTCAGCCGCATGCAACAAATCCTGCAAACATTTTCTGTTTAAGCAGTGACATAATATATTGCTGATATTTAAGCATGTGGAACTGGCAATTTAAAGCCCTTATAGCCAAGGTAGCAGAAGTGTAAATCTTTTTTCCACATCTATTCAGTACCTTAGAATCCCTGTCAGAGGGCGTAGGGTTTTTTTTCAGTGGAAGCCTTGACCCCTTTGGGACCCTGAGAAATAGTTTCTGGGTCAGCAGCAGGGTTTTTAAAAAGAAATTTATGTGAATCAGGAACCCTGTAATATCGGTCAGGCTTAACAGGAGCTGGAGGCAGGGAATCAGTAGTCAGACTGTACTCTGAAAAAACATCCTCTACAATATGTCTAACACAGGTGGAATAGCAAGGGGCCTGTGCTGAGGCAGTAAAAGGAAGTCTCTGAGCCTTTTCTTAGATTCTGAATAATCTTGGCTCTCCCAGTGGAAATGCTCCCTCATAGTATGCAGAGTTTCCCCATAAGAATAATCCTCAGGAGGAGAGGCTGAAGGGATAGATTCTTCAGCATCAGAATCCTCATAGGGAGGGAGAGAGTATTCCTGATCAGAAGAGGAATCATAAATGGAAACTTGATCAGAAGATTCATATTCTGTCTCTTGCCTAGGCCTCTTATCAGGAGGGTGATGGGAACCCCTGATCAAAGTAATTAGGTCTTCGGTCATTTTGAGCATCTGTTTTTTAGGCATGGAGGCCTGTCCATGTGGCTGTTGTACTTGTTTCTTTGTCTTTAAAGGTGCTTTAGTCTTTGCCTTTGCAGCTTAAGTCATTTGTACATATAGTTGTGTAGGCCTGAAAACACCCTCAGAAGCAGATACCTGCTCAGCGGCTCTGGACCCATCTGAGGGAATGGTTTCCGAGGTTCCAATACCTTTGAGTATCCAGCGGCCTAGTCGGCTTCACGTGGGAGTCGGTAGCGGCCTGTGGCTCTAAAGTAGCGGGCATCAGGGGCTGCGAAAGCGCCTCACTGAGAACCGGCGAACGGCTTAGAAGAAGCCTAGTCAGTTTTGGACCTCGGATGCTCGTCTTTTTCTTTACTTTTCTTATGAATTGCAGTAGTCGGATGGCTATCAGACGAAATTGTGTAATTAAATCTTCGGCCAAAATAGTGGAATGCAAAATCGTAATGACGCTTAATAGTGCGTTGGTTAAATCTAGCACAGAACCGACAATTAGCTACTTCGTGGTCAGGGCCTAGGCAAGGAATACAATAGGAATGAAAGTCCTTATGAGGTATTTGCTTCCCACAAGAAATACAGTTATTAACTTTTCCTGATATCGGTCTGGAGCAAGAAAAAAGTTTCCCCAACGGGGTACTTAGCTTTTAATGAAGACTTCAGATCTGAAATTCGAACACAAACATCTCAGGAGTCGGCCGATCAGCACTTGCGAACTGCTTTTGCTTCGGGCACTGCGCGGCAAGAACAACTGAGGAAAATGGTGTCGGCTGCATCTTTTATACCCCCGGCGCACTGACATCAGGGAAGAGGCGACAGCAACCGACGCCGGACCTAGACTTTGGAATTCAGGCTGACTGCGGGTAGCCTACCAGCAGGATAGCCCAATTGTAATGACTGCAACAGTAAAACACGATGAACATAGTCTGTGTCAAGATTTGGTGTTCCAAAGGACTTCCTCTGAAGCCAGTGCCTGCTCAGCAGCTCCGGACCCATCCAAGGTAGAGATGACCGCACGGTCCTTAGATGGAGTTTTGCAGCATACCAGACTTCAAAAGGGTCTCAGTAGCGGCCTGTGAATCAACTGAAATGGGCATTAGGGGCTATGAAAGCACTTCACTGAGTACCGGAGGACTGACTACTAGCTTAACGGATGTTTTGTCTGAAGGCTTGGACCTGTGCGTTCCGTCTCCGTCATTACCTTTACGTTTTTTCAGATCATCTGCCGTCGGATGGGTTACCAAAGCCATATTGGGGCCCTGACGACAGATAGTTCTAGCGTTAAACATAACACAGAAGCGACAATGGGTGACTATGTTGTCTGAGCCTAGACAAGTGACACAGTAAGAGTGGAAGTCTGTGTGGTATTTGCTTTCCACAGGCGAGACAATTAACTTTTTCTGACATCAGTTAGTACAAGAAAAAAGGATTCCCAAACAAGGTACTTAGCTTTGGAAAACTTCAATTCGTAAACGAAAACTCAGGTAGAGATCGACCAGCACCCATGCGAACTGCTTCTGCTTCAGGCTCCACGGTAAGAAAGACTGATGTAATGGCATCAGCTGCCTTACTTTATACCGCTGATGACCCATCAGTCCTCAAGCAATAGCAACAGATGCAAAAATACTACGTCTTTGGTATTCGGGACGGCAGAGGGCTACCCTGGCATGGATAACCCAAATGTGATGACTGCAACAGTGAAACACTAAGATCATCAAAAAATTGGTCAGATTTGTGAAAGGACTTCGCCCTGTGCAGATAAAACCTCAACTGTCTGTGCACATCCAACAACTGTAATTTATATTCACCCTTGTTCTGAAAGTTAGGAAAGAAAACAGGAAGATTAATAGTTTGATTATGTTAGCTTCTGATACCACTTTAGGAAGAAAGGACGGATTAGTGCGCAGTCAGAACCTGTCTTTATGGAAAACCATGTATGGAACCTTGATAGATAGTGGCTGAAGTTCCGACACCCTCCTAAGCAGATGTAATTGCCACCAAAAAGGCAGTCTTCCAGGACAGGTACTGCAAGTCTATAAAGGCTGCGGGCTCAAAAGGAAGAGAGACCAAAGCTTGTAATTCAAAAGTGAGATCCCACGGGGGCGTAGGATCCTTCACCAGAGGCCTTAAAATAAAAGTAACCCTTAAACAAGGTCTTGCAAAGTCTAGAAGAGGCTGAGGACATTCTCCACCACATGGAAATTAGAAATAGCAGCCAGTTGTACCTTAACAGTAGAAGAGCTGGCACCTTGTTGAAAAATCCCTGCCAAGAACTCTAAGACTGCTGAGACGGAAGCCGTAGAGAGATCTAAATCCCGTTGAGAAGAAAATCATTTCCACTTATTATGATATAGTCTGCGAGTAGATGATTTGTGAGCCGCTACCAAAATTGTTTTCACCGGAGAAGATAAACCGGGAGTTCTAATAATCAAGGGAACTGGAGCAGCCAAGCTGTGTGCTTCAGACTGCCCAGATCTGGGTGAGGGATCCCAGAGGGGTGTGAAATGAGATACAGAACCAGATTCAAGATCCATGGTGGAACTACTAGGCGAGACCAAAAGGAGGGGAACCAGACTTGACATGGCCAGAATAAGGCAATGAAGATTACTGAGTTCCCCAGCCTGCGAGCTTTCTGTAGACAGTCCCTGGCAAGCCATGCCCCACCCCCCCACCCCAGCTGGGAGGCATCCGTGGTCACAGTGGCTTGGGGAAGGGGTGGAAGAAAGGGACATACTCTGACAAGATCTGGGGGAAAAATCCACCATTGAAGAGAGTCCCGGAAAACCCAAGATATGCGGACTAGATGAGAAAGAGGGAAATCTAATAGGGACCATTGCACTGCCAGTGTCCACTGAAGGATTCATACGTGAAGGTGAGCAAGGGTAAGTGATTGTGGCCACCATGGACCCCAGTGCTCATAGAACAGCCTCAAGATGAGTTTGGTAAATGTGCAAGGCATGAACTCTGAGATTGTGTACCCTTTCTGGTGTGATGTAAACTTTCATCTGGATAGTGTCCAGCCGAGCGCCAATAAACTCGGCAACCTGAACCAGAATCAACGAGGATTTGCTGATGGTGATGCCCAAACTGTTTCCTAATACGACAAAATGATCCCTGGCTCAAAGTAAGTCTAGTGGGGGCCGCAAAGAGCCAATCATCCAGGTAAGGATAGACCGGAATTCCCTGAAGCCTCAAATGAGCCGCTACAACTGCCATCACTTTGAACACACAGGGGCTGTGGCGAGACCAAAGGGGAGAGCTCTGAACTGATAATCATTGGCTCCCAGCCAGAAGCAGAGAAGCCTGCGAGAGCGCCCGTTTATCTTGATATGATGGCACGCGTCCTGGAGATCGCTCAAGCACATCCAATCTTTCTCCTGCAGGTAGGGCAGGATGGACTGAAGAGTGACCATCCGGAATTTCTCTTTGGCTACTGACTAGGTTCAAGGTGGATAGATCCAGGATTGATCTTAGATCTCCCATCTTCCTTAGCACCAAAAAGAACCTGAAATAAATGCCCAATCCAGATTGGTCTAGGGGGACAGGTTGGAAGACTCATTTTCTGAGCAGCTTGTCTTTCTAGAGATGCTGCATCCCTTTGCGCAGGTGGAATTGTCTGGGAGGCGTTTTGGTGGGACAGGTGGTTCAGTGAACGGGATGAAATAACCTCTAGATATAATTTGAAATACCCACTGGTTTGCTGGTACGAACTCCCATGCCGTTGGGTGTAGCAAAAGTTTATTCCAGACTGACTCCTGAAATGAGCAGTCGGGCAGCTCCTCAGGGCTGCTGCTCAGATCTGTCAGAGAAAGGTTTGAGACCTGGAATTCTTCTGACCCCCTCTGCCTCTTGGGCGGCGTCTGTCATAACCCCCTCTGCCTCTGGGGGAAAGAGAGTCCAGAGTGCCTCAGGAAAACTGAGACACTTGGAACCACATCTTCCTTGTCCCTCGCTGATTCCTACAGACGGATCTTTATGGGGCAGATAAGCAGATCTCGACGGAAAAGAGTGCCTTCCCGTCCTTCTCACTATGGACCAGTGTGTCACTGTTTTCCCAAACAGTGAAGAACCATCATAAGGGGTATTTGCTAAAGCCATCTTGCAGGGTTCCATGAATTGACGCAGCCGGAACCAGGCATGACACCTCATAGAAACGCCGGAACGTGTCGCCTTGGGGGCTCCCTCCGTAGCACGGGAGAGAAGACGCATGGACGTGTTGGCTACTGCTTTGAGAGTTGGCCATCCGTGCAGAGAACACCTTCTTGCCCTCTGCCAACATGGGGTCCAGGGGCGACTCAGCGACCTCCTTGACTAGATCTCGCTGCAGTCAAATGACGTGTGCCATATAGTTCAGAGCCCTTATAGTAAAGGTTGCTGAAGCAAACACCCGCTTCCCAAGACTGTCCATGGTCCTCTACTCCCAGTCAGGAGGATGGACAGTAGAGCTCTCCTGCACAAGCTCTTTTTTGGTGGTGGCGGCAGCCACCACCATGGCATCCACAGGGGACCCCTTGCCCCAAGTAGTGCTGTCTGATGGGGGGCTTAGCACTTTATCAGGATGTCTGGGGAATAGGCTCCATGGTGTCAGTCTCCTTCCACACCAGAGATGTAATAAAGTCCACAAGTGGATCCGCAGGAGGGACCACCCAGGAAGTAGATGGGCCTGTGCCAAATGCCTCTAGGAACACTGACTCAAAAGAAAACATCCTCTGGGGTGAACGGGAGGAACCTTCCCCTTCTTCCAAGTCATTGTGCATTCGGTGAGGGACTGAAAGGAGTCCAGATGCCTCCTTTTGTACGTCCGTTTGCGAGGAACCTCTTCAGTGGGACTCTGGGAGGAGCTTGCAAACCTCTTGCTGCTCCCGCAGGGCTTCTTCCTGAGGCAAACTCTGCACAGGCCACCCCCAAAGCAGAGGGAGAGTGGGGCGGAGTCCGAGGACAAGATGGTCAGGGGTCTCAGAGCTCAAGAGAACCCTCTCCACCACGTCAAAGGCCAATGGAGAATGGACATCCTGAGAGGTGGCAAAGGGAGCCATTCCCATCGGATCCAACAGAGGAGTCTGAGCAGACACCACTGGGGTTGAGACACAGAGGGGGTAGCTGCACTCAGACAAGCCTGGCGACCTCCTCGGATCCAATGCCGAAGCTACGGCTCACAGAGCTCAGTTCCGAACTGATCAGATCAGATGCACTCAAGGCAATGGCTGGTGAAGTACAAGGTACCATCTGTGCCAACCCCCCGACACAAGAGTCCTCGGATCCAAAGACTCCAAAACCAGTGGTCAGATCGGAGGAGGAGTTAAAGGAGCAGAGAAAGGCTGAGAGCTCCCCGCTCAGGGGGGGCTGGCAAAACTCCCATCTGGATCTGGGTGCGGATGAACGTCCGCATCATCCTGTCCATCTCCGTCTCGCTAAGGCTTCAGATGGATCGCGAGGAGGAAGCTACAGACACCAGCCGGGTGTACTGATGAGGGGAAGCTCCGAACGGTGGACTAGATGCCTCTAGCTCTGGGGAAAACCTGGGCGATTGAAGACAAGGGTTACAAGGCCTAGGACAGGTCTTGGATTTTGCAGGAGGCCCTGCCGTGGCAAAGCAGTCCAAAGACCGCTTCTTGGGTCTGCCTTTTCTGTGCTTATCTCCTTCCCCAGATCTCATGGCAGGAGTTAGAGTCCCAGAGGCTTGGGGAGGAGAAGCAGCAGAGGTAGTAGTGGTGGTCGAAGCTGTGGTTACGGGGACGTCCTTCACTGATGAGGAAAGCAGACCCTTCATCACTAGTTTAGCTCTCCTGTTCTTAACGGCCCGTAGGTTGAAGCCCGCACAAATAGGACAGGAGAAGCAAGTGGGTCGCGCCCAAACACACAATGCACAGAGTGTGGCCATCGGCTGGGGAAAGCTTATGGCCACACTATGCACTTCCTAAAAACTGGCTTGGTGGTCCCAGCCATAATAGGAGACAACAAGCACTCACAGCAAGGAGGGAGAGGCCAAGGGAGAAGGAACTACAATATATATATATTTTTTTTACAACACAATCCATGACAGCACAGGTAGAGGAGGTTTAAGAGAGGCTAGGAAGAAACTACACTAATTCTGACAAGGAAAAACATGCCCAAGAAGAAATGCTAGGAGCTCTGCGACCACGTTGTGTAGCATTTCAGCGGCAAACGACATCTGAGGAAAGGTGGCATGGGGCATTATGGGTAATGAGAGGAGCTTGGAGCTCAGATCAGATGCTAGTGATGCAGCCATCTCGGATCCATAGACCCACAGGTTGAAGATCAAATGAAGTCAACTACTTCAGATTACAAGTTAAACAGTATAAATAAAATAAATGGTAAGTATTTAAGTGGGACAGAGCACTGATCGCATTAGACCAATGCGAGGGACCAGGTCAATCATCCTCTACCCACGTAACTTGAGGATTCCATGACTTGGTCAGCTCTGTACCTAAAACTTTGACATGTTACAAAACTCCTCCCTTTATCCAAAACCTTTGGTGCAGAAGGATCCCTCTCCAGATTATGCAGGCTCTCATTAACATGGAGCAAAGATGAAAACCAGGAAAATAATAGGACCATAAGAAAGGGCTTCAGAAATACAGGCCACAAGAAGGACAGGTCAAAGAAATACTGACCTGGTCCTTAACATATGTAACAGGATTATTCCATCGGGCAAGTATTTACTTAAGAGGCTTAAGAGGTCCTACGCTTCTTATGATGGGTACATATCACAACACTGGTACTCTGGGAAATGTGTGACACCCAAATTTTTCAAATCATACAGATTTGTCCAGGTACAATATCCCCAATTACTGCAGATCAGAAACAAAACTTCAGAAGGAAACAAGAGAGAGAGATAAATTGTGGTCGCGTGGTGCACCAACACTGAGAATGTTGTATCCAGTTAGGCAGAGGTGGATACCATTAGGAGGTAGTAGCCAAAGTCTCCATTGTACTAGAGATCCTCAAGAGTACATAAAATGAGGCATGGAGTCAGTCTGGAAATGGAGTACAATTATAACAATGGACATGAGCACAGTTCAGTTGTAAATTGCCAGATCCATTCTATGTCTTGTGTCAAGGCTCAAAAGTCGATTTTTTTGAGAGACTGGAAATCTCCACAGTTGAAAACATCACTACCATATTATAAGTACCATTTCAAAACTTTGTCAGTATCTGCAACTTGCTTTTGATTTGGAGCTGAATTGTAAAAGGGACTATTGGCTAACAGATGCAAAGAGTTTGCAGGATATCTTAAACAGGAGGAGGAAGAGTACATAGCAATTTGAAACTGGTTTTGTCAATATTCCATTAGCAGTTAGTGCCAAGGTGAGAAAGATAAATTGTAGATATGGCAATTTTATTAGTAAGCTATTGATGTGTGCTTATGCACATGTGCCTCCAAAGGTATTCACATACAAAATAAACATTGTGGAGCTTGCCAAAAAGGCAAGGGAAATGTGATGTACCAAGCATAAATATAGTATGTGGCCACTTGCAGAATTACTTGAAAGTACTGGAAATAAGTACACAAACAATCACTGAACTGAAAGAAGTAAAGACCAAGGGATACTTGAAGGTTAATCTAATCAGGTAGCGAGTCCCTAAGAAAATGCTTTAAACTACAACACAGAGCTTTTTCAAAGCAAAGAAAGTCTGCTTAAAGTGTAACAAAAAATAAAAGCGCCAACTACTCCCTTCTGAAAAGGGATCTGTGCAGCAACTGACCTAGTCACAAGAACAGGGGAAATTGACAGCAGGAATACCCAAAAGGGAACAAAAAGACTGATCGCTCTAAACAGCAATTAAATGTCTGAGGCATACAATACCTTACAACTAATGAAAAGAAAAAGGAAAGGCTGCATATTGTTTGCTTAGTCTGCAAGTAACTTTCTACCCACTGAACACTAAGGAAGGAAATACAGTAATACAAGAACTGAAAATTGACATTTCAGCCCATGCTCCAAGTAACACTATTATAGGAGGTTACTAGGTGAATGGCCCTGGGGCCCTTACAAGCCAAGCCAAGAGTTTATCCCTCCAAAAATAAACCCCAGTCAGCACCTGTCGCCCCTGTCAATGAGGGGCGCACGTGGAACCGCCAAGACAAATTTGTGGTTTCCCATCCACTCAAAGGTTGCGCTTGAAGAGGTCAGCGAAATACTCTGGTGAATGGGAAGTCTATTCCACAGATGGAGCAGCCTCTGGGAAACTAGTTGTGTTAACTTTTCAATAATGCCGGAGTGGGGGAATTGTGTCAAAAACCCTGGCCAAGTCAAGGTAAGCTGTATATACCAACTTTCCCCTCATCCAGGGCCTTGGTGACTGTCTCAAAGAAATCAACCAGGTTCAACAGGCAAGACCTGCCCTTGACAAATCTGAACTGGGTGGTGTGTCAAGTGCTTGTAGATTGCCCGTGTCTGTTTAAGAGAACCATAATATACTCCATGGCTTTACAGATCAGACTTGTCAAGCTAATGGGGCGATAGTTTCCAGGGTCAGTAGTGACACCACCTTTGTGCAAGGGGATAACAATGGCAGTTCTCCACTCTGCTGGAATAACCTTATACTTAAAGCTGTGGTTGAATAAAGTGCTCAATGGCAAAGCCAGTTCTTGCTGGAGATGGTGCAGAATACAGCCTGGGATACTATCTGGTCCAATGGAAGCTGGGTTCTTTGCCTTGGATAGGGCTTATAACACTATCGGCAGAGATGTGAGGTGCGGGACAAGTATCAGGGATGTCGAAAGGGCCTTTTGGTGGGGGGGGGGGTTGTGCTGAACCTATCTGCTAGCAGGTTAGCTAAGTCAACAGGATCACTGCAAGTGATACTGATAAGTACTAATTCGGAACAAACTGGGCTTTGCCATGGAGGTTCCTGACATAACTGAAGAAGGCGTGGTTTGTTTCAAAGGCTAGTTTCGATTTATAATTGGCTTTGGAGATTTTCACTAATGGTCTAATTTGCTTGTTGAGGTCAAGGAGTTTCTCCAGTTTGAAATTTGTTCCTTTTTACCCTTTGACAACAGTTTCTTCCTTTTGTTGTATAGCCTGTTAATACAGGATGCCCACCAAACAGATTTGTGTTTCCTGGAGGAGCAGGTTTTAGTTCTGCTGGGTACAACTTAGTCCATCCAGTTGGACAGGTGGTTCTATACTGCACTGGCGTACTGTTCAGCATAGTTGTCTGCATCCTCTGACAGGGGTGTTGTGAAGCTACTTGTCAGCTTTTGAGAAGTTTTTTAGCTAGATTACGGCTGGGGCAGTGGGTGGGATATAAACCTTGAACTTTGAATGATCTTATCTCACCAGGGAAGAACATACCAAGGAAGTGGTGCAGTGGTCACCCGCGATTGTAAGAACCAAGTCCAGAACATTATCTCCCCTTGTGGGGGATGACACGAGCTGGTTTAGTGCATTATAATTGATGAAGACAAGGAATCGTTGAGTGAGTGCATTAGTGCAGTAGTAGTTCACAGAGTCTATAATGGGGTAGTTGAAGTCACCAAGAACCAGGTTGTTAGGGGGTACCTTGGAGTCAAGTAGATCCAGGTAAGAGGACTGGATGCCCCGAGTCATGGAGGAGGGTCTACAGCTGGCTATAACTTGGATGGGTGCCTTGCGAACTGTCAGTTGCAGATAAAAACACCACGGCTCACAGGACAATGGACCCACAAATGATCTCCAAGCAACGAAAGTAGCAAAAGAATACTTTAATAAAACTTCCAAAACCAGTCTTCCACGGTACACAATCTGTTAAGCGCTTTCACCCAGTCCAAATACCAGGCTTCACCAGGACAGGCAGAGGAGGAAAGGCATAAACTGATAGATTTGTCCAGCTGAAGGACAGAGCATCCACTTTCCAAGCTTGTTTGTGAGGAGTCCTTGTGCAGAATTTGTCCAACTGGTAGTTCTGGGGGGCGGCAAACAGGTCTATATCTGGGCTCCCCCATTCGTTGATCAACATGTTGAAAGTCTTAGGTTCCAGATTCCACTCGTGTGGATCCATGAGATTTCTGCTTAGTCAGTCTGCCAGTGTATTTAGTTTTCCTGGCAGGAATTGAGCCTGTAGATGCACTTGGTAGCTCAAGGCTGTGTTCCACAGAGCCATGGCTAGTCTGCAGAGGGGGTAAGAATGGGTATCCCCCTGCTTGTTTATGTACCACATAAAAGTGGTGTTGTCAGTCTTTATCATTAATTGTCCTGGAAGAATGTGGTCCTTGAAGGCTGTCAGAGCATTCTGTACAGCTAACATTTCTTTTTGATTGATATGCTGGTGCATTTGACTTGGGTTCCACTTTCCCTGAATGCACTTCCCTGCCAGGTGAGCCCCCCATGCATAGTCCGATGCGTCTGTTAGGGTTTGGGCGGCAGGAGGTAGAGTGATGGTAGTCCGTTGTTTTGGTGGCAGGCCTCTGCCCACTAAAGGAATTCTAACTGTAGGCAAGGTATGACAGCAATCATTGCTTCTAGATCCTGAGAATGTTGACACCATAGGCTTTTTAGATACCATTGTAGTTTCCTCATATGCAGTCTTGCATATGGAATTAGTAGAATGCATGAGGCCATGAACCCCAAAGGCTTGCGTATTTGCCTTGCAGATAGCAGGGTTTTTATGGCCACTAGTTTAAAGTAAGTTGTCAAATGAATTTGTTTCTCCAGAGTGAGGAAAGCCATCTGGGAAGTTGTGTTCAAGCCTGCTCCCAGGAAAATAATTTGTTGACAGGGTACAAGATGTGATTTCTTTTCGTTTATGGTGCACCCCAGACAAGTTAGCACCTTTTGTACAAATGCCAGATGATTCAAAAGTATATCCTGGCTTTCTGCCTGAATTAGACAATCATCCAGGTATGGGGTATATTTGAATATTTCTTTGCCTGCAAAATGCAATGACTGGAGCTAGGCACTTTGGCTTATCTACTGCACCCAGGGTATTCACAAAGGGCAGTGCAGGGAACTGATAGTGCATGTAGCCTGCTTTGAAGCAAAGGTATCTTCTGCAAGATTCACTGATTGGAATGTGCAGGTAGGCTTCCTTTAAATCCAGTGTTGCCAACCAGGCATCTTTGCCTATCATGGGAAGCAACTGGTGAAGAGTTAGCATCTTGAATTTTGGAATCACCAAAAAGGTGCTTAGGATAGAAAGGTCCAGGATAGGATGCCATGAGTTGTCTTTTCTGGGTACCAGGAAAAGTCTCAAATAGAAACCTTGTCCCTTTTCCTCTTTTGGTACAGTCTGAATAGCCCTTAATCTTAAGAGAGACAGTACTAGCTTTTGAGCCCCTGCCCACTGATTTGGAAAGTAGATCTGGCCAACCGTTTGGGGTTGGTAACATGTGGAAGTAAAATCTGTATCCTTGGGAAACTGTTTAAAACCCATTTGTTCTGGGTAATGTTCCCAATTTTTTGCTTGCAGAGCAATATTTCCCCCTAAAGGAGCAGTCAGTTGAGAAGTGCTTGGAAGTTTTAAAGTTAAGTCATTGAGACAGCTTACCATAGTGGGGAGTCTTACTACTTCCTGATTTGGAAGGGGGAGCCCCCACTGCTTAAGTCCTGTGCATAACCTGGGACTGAAGCCTGGATGTTCTGCTGGTTCTGGGTTTGAACTGAGAAGGCCTGGAAGAGGCAGGAAAGGACCAATTTTTTTGAGGGCCAATGCCTACTAAATCTTAGAGGGTGCACTTGTAAGAAATCGTTAACAGTTTGCATAGCTTTAGCTTTTTCCTTCATCTTTTCAAGAACTTCTCCTTTGTTGCCAAACATATGGTCCTGATTTAAAGGAGCATCCAGCAATTTAGTTTTAACATGATCTGGCAAAGATTGCTCATTAAGCCAAGCATGCCTTCTAAGTACAAACCCGGTGACAGCAGCCATGCA